>NW_028327649.1:300000-527559 GCF_031878675.1 Megascapheus bottae
ATTTGGATATTTGAAATTTGATAGGGAAGGGGGGAAAACCAAGACGGGTGGGGGGTGTGGGGTTGGAGGGAAATGGGTACCAAGACATGTGAAAGGGTATCAATGTATGTGAATTAATGCACCTTCTATCTGGCAAATATCATCTAACCCTTTTACTAATTACAATAAAAAAATGGAAAAAAAAAGAAAGTTGTAGTGTGTGGGGAGGATGATGGGGTCAAATACATTGTTTTAGAAATATACCTCATCTGGCTGCCCTGGAATTTCCTGGGCTTCTTCTTAGAGAACGGCCTGTTATATTGGGTTTGTGGCTTGGCAATGATCTAGCATGTACATCTTCGAGTAAAACATCCACAACTTCCATGCCTGAGACTCGAGTTTCCTGAACTTTGGCAACAGCACAGCAACATCTTTCTTCTTCCTGAGCCACAGGCCAAGTGAGCTGGCTTGAGTTGGTTGTTAGTTACAGTGGCTTGGTTACCAGGGTTCCATATTCTGTTCCATTGTGAGGGAGGCAGGATCACCTTTCAGGGCCCAATGACCAAAGATCCTTGTTCACAGAAGACCTCACCAAAGACATACTGGAGGCTGAATCTCTCTTCCAATCTCACAATATACATGTGGATGTAGTAAACAGCACACCTTATATGTCCAATCCCAATGTCTTCCACTAGGCCCAACTACCAGTCTGGTCTCAGGCTCAAGGAGCCTTTCTTAGGTAAGATCCAAACTTAAGGGTCAATATTGCCCTCATCCTTTACAAAACATTTGCTTCACAGTGCCTTCTCTGCCTGCATTTTGCCCCTTGTCGAATTTTTTTTTGTTTTTGCTAGTCTTGGAACTTGACCTTAGAGTGTGAACATTGTTCTTGGGCTTTCTTTGGGCTTTTACTGTGCCACCGAGCCACAGCCCCACTTGCAGTGTTTTCTATGTATGTGGTAATGAGGAATCAAACCTGTGTCTTTTTGCGTGGTAGCCAAGGACTCTACCACTAGGTCAAACACACAGGGCATCTTGCACATATTTTGACGTCAATATACTAGGATATTATTAGGTTTCTGTATCCTAATCAATTTTTTTCCTGATAATAAGCTTTGCTGTCATGTGTAAAAAATGCAAGAGGGAAAAACACAGAAGAATTAGTGAGGATGACTTTATAATTACTATGTCAGGGTTGAGAGTTTGGCATAGTGGTAGAGTGCTTGCCTAGCATCCATGAAGATCTGGGTTTGATTGCACAGTATCACATAGATAGAAAATCTAGATGTGGCACTGTGGCTCAAGTGGCAGAGGGCTAGACTTGAGAAAACAGTGCTCACGCCCTGAATTCAAGTCCCAAGACTGGCAGAAAGATAAAAGAAAATAAAAATGCTTTTTTCTAGCTAATTCACTCACAGCATTTGCTTCTGAAATCTTCCCTTCTGCATCTTGTGAAATACCCCTTTCCCTCAACGTAGACAAGAAAAACAGATCCATCCCACGGTCCACTGTGAGGCCACTGGTTGGGCTAAGAGCTAGTCGTGCAGCAACACATAAGTTTTATTCTAATACTTTCCAAACTTTGTACTCAAATATGCTACCTACTTACTAACATAGGTCAGTTATCCTTATGCTACTCCTTTTTTTCTTTACTGCAATATTTTTACCCTCTTACGTTAATCCTCTTGTACCTCCCCTGACCTGTCTCATTCTTTTTTTCTATCTCTGGACCTATGCTCGTCTTTCAACCCTTATAATACACGGATCTACACTCGATGGCTGTTGAGCAATATTATATATGTAGGTGGTTAATTATTCTCTAGGCTCAGAGGGACTTAAAGACAATAGAGATTGGATTGAGAGGCTTATTGTTTTGGGTATAAATTGCTTATCAGTGGTTGTATTAGACTGGTCTGTAAGTGCACAAAAAGAAAGAGTGATAATACCAATCAAAACTTGTGAACATCTAGTGTCTGCCAGCTACAGAGGTCTAGGTTGGTTATATCTGAAAAACTATAATCGTATTTAGTAGTAATCTTGCTCCCATTTTCAAATGGGCAGAACAAGAAATTCAAGAAAAATGTCAAATCAAGAAACAACATCCCCCACCCAACGTAAACAGACAATGGAACAGTCACTGGCAAACCTAGACCAGAGTCTTCCAAGTGCTACACAAATGCAATTGATAAACATCATTAATGAAAAATGTGAAAATATATAGGAAGAGATAATGGAGGAAGCCATAGCTGAACAAGAGGAAAGCAAAAACAAGGTGATAAGTGAAAAAGAAGAAGCCATAAAGGAGGCCATAATAAAGGTTTTTCAAAGAAAGATGGATGAATTCATAGAATCCACAAATAAAAACGTGACCAAACTCCAGCAAATGTCCAAAGAAAATAAAGCTACTGAGTTAACCACGCAAAAGGAAATCAAGGAGTAAAGAAATCCACACATGATCTAAAAAAAGAGATGCAAGGCATCAAAAGTGAGCAATTAGAAGCAAGGGAGATGAAAAATAAAGTAGATGGCTTTGATAGCAGGTTAGACAATGCAGAGGAGAGAATTCCCGGGGCTGAAGATAATTTAGGTATTATAGAGAAAGAACAGAAAATGAGTCAATCCAAATCTAGGAAATATGAGAGAGCGCTTCAGGAGGTCCAAGATGCAATTAGGAAGCCTAATTTAAGGCTAGTTGGTATTGAGGAGGGCGTGGAGAAAGAGGTCAATGGTATTGGAAATATACTTCAGGGAATCATCTCAAAGAATTTCCCAAATATCCAGAAGGGCAGGCCCATCCAGATACGAGAAGCTTTTAGAACCCCAAAGAGATCTGACCAGAAAAGAACATCGCACCGCCACATTGTGATCCAAACTGGATCAATAGAAACGAAAGGAAAGATCCTAAAGGCAGTCAGGGAAAAGGGATCAGTAACCTATAAAGGCAACCAATCAGAATAACCCCAGATTTCTCAGCAGAGACCATGCAAGCACAAAGTGACTGGAAGCATATATGTCATGCGCTTAAATCAAATAACTACCAACCAAGAATACTGTAGCCAGCTAAGCTCTCATTCATAACTGAGGGAACAATAAAAACATTCCATTCCAGGGAAAAGCTGCAACAATATGTTGAAACAAAACCAACACTACAGAGAATTCTCAAAGATGCTCTATACATAGAAAACCAAAATAAACGTAATATAGGGAAAGAAAAGGCACCTAAACAGCATACCATCTAAGGACCACAAGAACTGTCAAGACATAGGCCCTACTAAAAGCTTTAAAAATGGTAGGAAGTAATAAATATCTCTCAATCCTAACTCTCAATATCAATGGACTTAACTCCCCAATTAAACGGCATAGGCTGTCTAGTTGGATCAAAAAGCAAGAGCCATCGTTCTGCTGTCTTCAAGAGACACATCCTACCCAAAAACAATCATCTTTTGAAAGTGAGAGGTTGGAATAAACTCTATCAAGCTAACTGCCCCCGTAAACAGGCTGGAGTTGCCATCCTCATATCAGATACAATAGACTTCAAACTTAAATTAGTAAGAAAAGACAAAGAAAGTTACTACATACCACTAAAGGGATCTTTCCTCCAGGAAGACATAACGATCCTAAATATTTACACACCCTTTTGAAGATTCTCAAAAGATTGAAGATATTGCCAGTGTAAGTTAGATTCCGGCATTCATATTAAATAATGCAATGATTAGGGATTTATATTTGAAATATCACTGTTGAGAAAATCTAACACACATTTGCTTAGTATTTGCTTTTGATTTCCCAAGAAGTTCAGTACAAGCTAACATGTGTGGCATATATCGACTGGGAGAAATGATTCAGAATATGTGACTCATTTGAACAGGAGTCAGTGAAAGATACAGAAGCAGGATACCCATATTGTTATAATTTGTACCTTTTTCATATTTTGTGTTTGTTATTAATTCCATTTGTAGTGTACATATCTAGGTAAAAACTTTTAAAATATTTCCAAACAATTTGTTATTTCAACAGCAAAAAACATTTATATGCCTGATAAAGTTCACAGAATCCAAATTTTTCATATTATTTTTGTTTTTTGTTTTTTTTGGTGGGTCATAGATCTTGAACTCAGCCTGGGTACTATCCCTGAGCTCTTCAACTCCAGGCTACCACCTTACCCTGGAGTCAAGCCCCACTTCCCATTTTCTAAAGGTAAATTGGAGAAAAGAGTCTCAGGTCTTTTTGTGCCAGGATGGCTTTAAACCTTCATCCTCAGATCTCAGCCTCCTGAGTAGCTAGGATTATAGAAGTGAGCCACCACCCCATCATGCTCAGCTTTCTGTTTTTTTTTAAACAAGCCCTTTGGCTGGAACTCGGTCTGAGCACTGTCCTTCAGCTTTCCTCAAGCCTAGTGATCTTCTACTTGAGCCACAGCACTACTTCTGGTTTTTCCTGTGTATGTGGTACTGCGGAATTGAACCTTGGTCTTCATACAAGCACTCTACAACTATGCCAAACTCCCAGCCCCTCCACATTAGTTTTTATGATAGATCTTTCCATGCATCCAGGATGGCTAGAAATCCTTCTTGAGTTTCCCAAGATCAGGGAGTATAGGTGTGTCCCATCCTGTGTGGCTACATAACCATTGTTTAGGGTACAGTTCTCTCTTCATTCTACCCATCTAGAGCAATTTTCATCTTCCATGTATAATCATTAAACATTCAGCTCCTGTTCCTCTCTACTCCATTCTCTGGAACCATCGTGCTTTTTGACTCTAAGGGTTTGTTGATCCTTGGAAGCTCTGGAAGGGAAAACATACCCTAGCTCTTCCTTTATGACTGCTGTATTTTTAGTTTCCTGTAATCAAGATTCATCTGTAAAATATAGTAAAATGTTCTTCCTTTTCAATGCATTGTTTTGCATATTTCTATCTTTTGATTATTATTAATAGTTGTGAATGGATTCTCCACATATTTGTTCTAGTCTCTGCTTTCTCTTCCGTTAGGTACAAATCTAGAAATAGAAGTGTTGGACCATATTTCTGTATAATTCTATATTTAGTACTTTTTTAGCATCTCCACGCAATTTTTGATTGTTTTATATTCCTTGCAGAACTATTCCAAAGTTCTACTTCTTCTCACTACCTTCCCAGTAATAGTTAGACTTTGAAAGTTGTTTTTTTGTATGCGTGTGTGTGTGTGTGTTTGTGTGTGTGTATGTGGATCTTTTTGTTTAAAGCTATATTTATATTGACATATTTAAAGTAATGATTTCATTGTAATTTTAATTTTTCTCATGACTGTTGATATTGAACTTCTTTCTACATTTTGAGCAACTATTTCTATATATTCTTTTTAGAAAATCCTCTCCAATCTCCAATTTTTTTCCCTTTTTTTGTGGGGTAGTGGGGAAAATCATGGGGCTTGGACCTTGGGCAGTGAGCTCTTTAGTTTAAGGCTATTGTCCTACCCTGAGTATTGCCCCTCAGTTCTTCTGCTCACAGCTCCCTACCCCTCTTCCCATTATATACAGAACAAAGGTCATCCTCAGTCTTTTTGAAAAAGTAAAACATACAGTAAATTTGTAGTATAAAACAGCAAGAAATAAATTTCTTGCCAGGTTCAGTGACTTCTACCTGTAATCCTATCTACTCAGATATCAGGCTGATATCTAAAGATTTGGTTCAAAGCCAGCCTGGGCATTAGAAAATCTATGAGACTCTCATCTACAGTTAACCACTAAAATATGGGAAATGGCACTGTGGCTTCATAGGTAGGGTGATAGCCTTGAGTTGAAGAGCTCAGGAACAGTGCCCAGGCCCAGAGTTCAAGCCTTACAAATCCCCCAGCCAAAAAAAAGAAAAAAAGTTTCTTCCCCAAGTGATTATTATGCCAGCCATAGAACATTAACATTCTGGGTGTACTTCACAGTATTATTACTTGATACCCTAAGATTTTGCAATATTCTCACAGTACCAGCATATGTCATCATATAATGTAGTTCCTTTTCAATGGAATAATTCCATTTATAACCTAAATCTACTCCCCCGACTTATTTTTGTCGATACCACAATTGCTCTACCATGATATGCCACAAGCCATTAAACAATTTATTGTGGGTAATTGGAAAGGAGTCTCATGGAATTTTGTGCTAGGCTGGCTTTGAACCATGGTCCTCAGATCTCAGTCTCCTGAGTAGCTAGGATGACAGGCATGAGCCACCAACACCTGGCTTGCCTTTTTATTTTTTTGTGGGTCTTGGGACTTGAACTCTGGGCCTAGGCACCATCCCTAAGCTTTTCAGGTCAATATTTCATGTAAGTCTAAACATTTAAGTAAAGGAATACAATTCCAACAAAAAAAGAATAAAATTCCAGACATGGTGTGTTTATAACTCAGTGCTAATTACTTGATGAAAATGTGCCATTCCAGAAGCTGGTATCATTTGATGATGTAGCTGTGGATTTCAGCTGGGAGGAGTGGCAGCATCTGGACAATGGTCAGAGGACCCTGTACAGAGATGTAATGCTGGAGACCTACAGCAACCTGGTGTCCTTAGGTGAGCAAAAGTCAAATTCACTTGCAAGGCCAAGTGCCTTGTTATCTTGCAGATACGTGAATGTTTATCAAACTTTCAATACTATTTAAATGAAAGATTCCAGGCCCTGAGAAGTATCATTACTTTCTAAAGAAAACCTAAGGTAATTTTGTACTCATTCTTCAGGATACCTTCAGGATACTTTGACAACAGTTCTAAATTATGTTTCCTCTAATGGAGACGACATTCCAAACTTACACAGTAATTGTAAGTGGATAAAGCATCCAGAACCGAATATATATCATTATTGGAAATAGGATCTACAAATCACTAAACAGTGAGTTTATAATGGAAACCTGGCACTAGGTGCAATGTTTCATGCCTGTAATCTTAAAATATTCAGGAGGAAGAAATCTAAGAATTCTAATTTGAAGCCAGCAACGGTATAAAATTGCCATGAAACTCTATAACTCCAAGTAACCCCTCAAAAATGTTAGTGGAGTGTCAAGAGTTTGACTTTGTGGTTGAGTGCTTGCCTAGCATGCATGATGACCTATGCATGTAAGTGGAGCTGGGACTCAAACTTGTATTTTTCTAGCCTTGAGCAAGACAGCGAAGTTTATGCCATACAAAATGAATCCAGAGCTGGGGAAAATTCAACCATGGAGCCAGTGAGAAATGAGAAAAAGATTTAATAGATAACTTGTGAGTAGGATGTCTGCGAACTTAAAGCAATGATGACACAGCATAAGCAATAATTCTCTACTGTTTCTAATTTACAGGGCCCTGTGTTCCCAAACCCCTGGCACCAAGAATCATAGGGTGATATGACGAATTCTATGTGGCAGTAGAGTTAAAGTTAGATTTCTCTGTAGAAATCACTGTGAAACAAAATAAAATGAGAAAGCCATGAGGCCGTGGCTCATGCCTGTAATCCTAGCTACTTAGGAGGCTGAGATCTGAGGATCAAGGTTCAAAGACTGACCTATCACAAAAACACCTTAGACTCTTCTCTCCAATGAACCAATAGAAAATGAGAAGTGGGGTTGAGGCTAAAGACATAGGGCAGTAGCCTTGACCTGAAGAGCTCAGGAAGAACAGCCAGGTCTAGAATTCAAGTCCCATGACTGCAAAACAAGAAAGAAAGAAAGAAAGAAAGAAAGAAAGAAAGAAAGAAAGAAAGAAAGAAAGAAGAAAGAGGGAAGAAAGAGGGAAGGAAAGAAAGAAAGAAAGAAAGAAAGAAAGAAAGAAAGAAAGAAAGAAAGAAAGATATTTCATTTCTTTAAAACTAAGACTATAAATGATTGAGCAAACAAGGAATAAGTCAGGGCATTATTCTCTGATAAGGATAATATCTTTTTGCTGGTAGGAAGAGACTGGTATTCAGAACCAGACCTTTCCACCAGAAATTGAGCCTAGTGGTAGAGTGCTTGCCTAGCATGCACAAAGACACAGGTTTGATTCCTTATTACCACATACATAGAAAAAGCCAGAAGTAATGACTTCATTGATAGGGTTCTAGTCTTGAGAAAACCCAAGGACAGTGGTTAGGTCCTAAGTTCAAACCCAGGAATGGAAGAAAAAAAAACAACAAAGTTTCAGTCAACATAAGAAAATTAACTAGACAATGAGCTGGGGATTTTCTGGTCTTCCATGGTTCTGAGGGACAGGAGTGTTAGAAAAGGAATTTTTATAAGACTTCAAATGGAAAGAAACAAATTTCAAAATTCCCACAAATACCTAAATTGAGACTTTAGTGAGAAGTTGTAACTGAAGGGATATAGGTGTAAGTCCTTACTCTCAAGAATCGTTCTTGCTTGGATCAAAGGCAAACAGACATATAAACCAAACTTGTGGCCGCTGAATCTAGAAAAAATTCGTGTTCCTCACTTAATGGTTAATAAGCAAACAGCATTGAAACTGGGTAAGGTAATCCTATCTGCTACTCAGGACCTGAGACTCTAATTTGTAGTTAACTCTAGAAAAGAGTAAGTGGGGCTGTAGCTCAAGGATAGGGGTTATAGACTTCTGCTGAAGTGTTCAGGGACAGGGCCGAGGACTATGAATTACAAAAAAAAAAGAAAATAAAAGAAAAGAAAGTTTTAAAAAGATGCAAAACAGCACAGTATTTAGATTATTTCTCAAAAATAAAAGAAAGGCAGCTATTCCTCAATGTATAAACAAAACATTATTTGAAAAAAAAACAGCTGAAGGTATAGTATAGGTAGTACTCTGCTTAAAACTGTAGCAATACATAGTTGGGTAATTTCAATAAATATTTCCTGTGATATAAAAGAGAACTAAAACACAGAAAAACATTATTGGTCATTGTAAAATATCATTTTCTTAATATGTTAGGGAGAAAAGCATATATTTCTCACAAATCAATTTCCACTTTTATATTTTAAAATATCTAACACTTAGGATGGGTAAGTAAAGTCATTACCTTTACAGTAAGGAATATTTGTATCTCATGTATGTTTGTGTCTTTTTTTCTATGACTCATTTTAGATGTCCAGGTAATGGAAAATGTGTTCAAGACCTGCCAGGAAAGTCCACATGAATGTGTTTGTGAAGTAGCAGTTGCAAGTAGTATCGAAGTGGAGGAAAACGTGAGATTAGCAACAACTTTAATTTGATCTCTACACATAATCCAGAGCTGATTAGTAATAACGGCAACAACTTAGGGGTGAGGACTGAGGAGTTCATTAAGTGTCAGAACATGCTTCTGTCTCCTAAGCCTGATGAGATGCATGCTGCATATAGATCTCGTATGTCTCCTGTTCTTAAAAAATCCATCGGATATTCAGAGCATTTTATTCATGATTGTGACAGTCCAAAAGATTTGCAGTATCATAATTCTGTTCTCCCTGCCCAAGAAATTCTTCAGGGAGGGAGGAAAACTGCTAAATGTACGGTGTGATGAAAAATATTGTACTTAACACCGACCATCACTACACATCCGAAAATGTAAACAGGAGAGACTCCTCATACATGTAGTGAATGTGAGAAATCTTTCAGTAATGAAATACGCCTTACAATACCTCAGAGCAAATATCCTGAGATATGT
Source organism: Megascapheus bottae (assembly GCF_031878675.1). Classification (NCBI taxonomy): domain Eukaryota; kingdom Metazoa; phylum Chordata; class Mammalia; order Rodentia; family Geomyidae; genus Megascapheus; species Megascapheus bottae. The sequence continues at coordinate 309,572 of NW_028327649.1, forward strand.
GATGCGTACATCAAGTGTGAAAATTAATTTCTGAGAAGTCAGACCTGACGCTCCAACCTCGATCTCCAAGAGAAGACAAACCTTATGAATATGAGGAACATAATAAAATTTCTGCCCAGAATTCAGCTCTCAGCACACATCAGAGATTTCACTCAGAAGAGAAATCTTATGAATGGGATAAATGTGGGAAGACTTTTAGACTGAAATCATACCTCACTTTGCACCAGAGAAGACACACAGAAGAGAAACCTTATGAATGTAACAAATGTGAAAAATCTTTCACCCAGAAGATACACCTTCGAGTTCATCAAATAACACACACAGGAGAGAAATCTTATAAGTGTAATGAATGTGGAAAGTCTTTCCAATGGAAGGGAAAACTTCGTGTTCATCAGAGAATACACACAGGAGTGAAACCTTATGAATGTAACCAATGTGTAAAGTCTTTCAGACAGAAATCTTCCCTCAAATTGCATCAAAGAACACACACAGGAGAGAAACCTTATGTGTGCAACAAATGTGGAAAGACTTTCAAGTGGCAATCATATATTGATGGGCATAATAGAACACACACAGGAGAGAAAACTTATGCATGTAGTGAATGCGGAAAGTCTTTCAAATGGAAGGTAAAACTGCATGTTCATCAGAGAATATACTCAGGAGAAACACCTTATGAGTGTAACATATGGGGAAAGTCCTTCACACAGAAGCCAAACCTCAACATGAATAAGACAATTCAAACAGGAGAAAAACCTTATGAATGTAACCGATGTGGAATGTCTTTCAAATGGAAGTCTTCCCTCAAATTGCATCAGAGAACACACACAGGAGAGAAACTGTACGAGTGCATCAAATGTGGTAAGACCTTCAGATGGAAGTCACATTACAGGAGGCATAACAGAATTCACACATATTAGAAACCTTAGGAATATAACCAACGTTGAAAGTCTTTCGTGCAGTATTCACCCTTCAGGAAGCATAAGAGAGTTCACACATATGAGAAGCCTTAGCAATGTAATAAATACGAAAGACTTTTTAGTCTGTGGAAGAAAACTCAGCTTGTGTCACAGAACCAACACAAGATAAAACCCTTAATGAATGTAGCAAATGTTCAGTCTTTTCCCCAGAAGGCACAAGTCAAGATTTATCACTAAACACCCACAGGATAGAATCCTATGAATGAAATGAAAGGGAAATTTTTTTGAAGAACTCATAGTTGAGTTTGCATGATACCACACAGACACAGGATAAAAATCGTATGAATATAAGAATATGAAAAATCCATCATGAACGCATGACTAAGTATAAAATGCACATAGGAGAGAAAAACCTTATGAATATTACAAATGTGGAAAGTGTTTAACCTGGAAGGCATACTTCTGTGTTCACCACAAACCTGATTCCCATAGAAGAAAAGAAAACTAATGAATAGAACAAATGTGCAATGACTTTTAATCAGAAGTCAGTCTTCAGTACATTTCAGAACATACACAATAGAGAAATTCTGAGTAATGAAAAACATTTAGCTATATATAGAATCTCTGTATATGGGAGCATTAGGGTAAGTCTTCTAAACAAAGTCAACCTTCAGCAAGCATTAAGAGCACTCAAAGAAGAAATAATAGCATGTAGGAAATCCTTTGTCAGAAACCTCTAAAAGCTGACTGTGTGGCTTAGTGGTAGAGTGCTAACCTATTAAGGATGAAGGCCTGAGTTAGATTCCTCAATACCACGTGAAAAGAGCAAGCCAGAAGCAGCACTGTGGTTCAAATGGTAGAATGCTAACCTTGAGCAAAAGTAGCTCAGGCCCTGAGTTCAAGCCTAAGGATTGGAGAGAGAGAGAGAGAGAGAGAGAGAGAGAGAGAGAGAGAGAGAGAGAGAGAGAGAGAGAGAGAGAGAGAGAGAGAGAGGGAAAGAGAGAGAAACAGGAACTTCTAAATTTTACAGAGATAGAGAAGGAGAGAGAGAAGGAGACAGAAACTAATTTCTAAACTTTACAGTCTTTCTATTTCCTTACAAATTCGTCTATGTCATTCTTTCTGACAGAAGCACAGAATTCCATTGTGTAAAAATAAAATATTTGATCTACTCATCAACTGACGGGCATCTGGGTTGGTTCCATACCTTTGTTATAGTAAATAGTGCTGTGATAAATGTTATTGTTCTAGTGAATTTAGTGTGTCCTATCTGGACGATTGGCAAGTAGTGAAATTGCTGGATCACAGGGGAGCTCTATGTTTAGTCTTTTTGGGATACTGCCATAGTGCTTTCCATAGTGGTTGAACGAGTTTGCAATCCCACCAGCAGTGTAGTAGTGATCCCTCCTGGCCACATCCCCTCCAGCATACGTTATTAGATTTCTGGATCTTGGCCATTCTAACTGGAGTGAGGAGGAAAAGGGAAAGAGGAACTGAAACTTTCTCTCCTTACAGATGACATGATTCTGTATTTAAAGAACCCTATAGAATCTACTCCGAAGCTGCTTGAACTGATATAAAACTTTGGTAAGGTAGCAGGGTATAAAATGAACCCTCAATGTCAACTGCCTTCCTATATGCCAACAAATGAGAGGAATGAGGCAAGAATCAGGATAGCAACTCATTTTGCTATCAAAGAAAATAAAATACCTAGGAATTAACTTAGAATGTAAAGCACCTTTTTGATGGAACTATAAACCCTGGAGAAGGAAATTAACGCAGAACTGAGGAAATGCAAAAACCTATGCTCCTGGTTTGGAAGAAGTAATATTGTAAAAATGGCAATCTTGATAAGGACTATCTACAAATTCAGTGCAATATTCATCAATATCCCAATGTCATTCTTTAAAGAAACAGAAGAGGAAATCCAAAATTTCACTTGGAATAATAAAAGACCCCTTATAGTCTGTCTTCTTGCATGATACATAATGTTTAATCTCACCTTCTCCACCAAAATCTCACCTTTCTCATTGAGACATAGGTGGCCCTGTTTACTAGCAGCAAAGGCTCAAACGCGCAGTGTAAGGTGTCACCACTGCCTCTGTTACTGGGTAGATCCAAATATGTCATTGATTCTGAGGTCTGCTCTGGGAGTCTTGGTCACAAGTTGTTCTGTGGCTTCTGCTGCCAGCCTGTGCCTATTTTCTTCCTTTTCCTCCAGCAGCCTACAACAGGGAATGAAGTTCAGGCGCTGATGCTCTCCTTCATATGCAGGGCAGGATGAGCCCAACCCTCCCACATCTTCCTCTTCTAATTTTTGGGAAAAAATGTGCTGGCAAAAGTCCTCAGGTGTGGCGCATGGCTGATCCACACTTTTAATCCAGGCTGGTCAGGAGGCTGAGATCTGAGTATGGAAGTTCCAAGTCACCTAGAACAGGAAAGTCTGATAGATTCTTGCTACCAAAAATAAAAAGAGATGGGAATGGAATTTGGGCTCAAGTGGTAAAGGGCTATTCTTGAGTACAAATGCTTAGTGCCCAGGCCCAGAGTTCATGCTCCAGCACTGCCAACAACCTCACTTTAGTGAGATTTTAGCTTTATCCATGTAGGCACATCTCACTGGAATCTTTGCTGGTAGAGATAGTCTTCATAATTTTGTCTCAAGGTAAAGGTCCTCCTGGGGTAGTACACAAAAGATGTTATGGAGAGAGGAGCCCCACTTGCTCCAGGTTTGAAGATGGCATAGGTCAAGCCAGCATGGGGTTGGCACATCAGTCTTTTTCCTAGCACCACCTACCAGTGAATGTCAAATGACCTTGATTGTTGTGGGATTGTGTCACTGAAGTGCCCCATTAAGGGCAGTGTTAGCACATCCAAACTTGGATACCAGGAATGCTGAAATCTCAAAGCTAAGATTTCTGTTGGCTACAGAAATGCTGGTGTGTCTGTGATTCACTAAAAGTTCAGGTGCAAAGATTCTGAAGCTTGAGGCCATGTGTTTATTCCATTTAGTAAAATTATTTTAATGCACTGTATAAGTTAAAACATTTGATAAGAGTCAGGGGTAGTGAAAACATTGTTCTTGAATTCAGGTGTCTGGCAGGGTAATGGGGGGGTGTTGGTGGCTGAGACTATGAAGCTGGAGCTGCTATCAAACCATGGATCATGTTCCTCTTTGTCTGGGAGAAATGACTCCAAAGATGAAATTTGAATGGTGAGGAAAAGATGATGATGTACTCAAGAAATTTCTCCTAAACACATGCTCATGTGGAAGTGGGATGGGGGCTGAGCATGTCTGAGGCAGAGCTTAAGGGGGCTTCTCATGGCGTTGAGAACGTTCCTTGCGACTTCAGGCATGCAGCAGGGTGTTTTAGATGACCATTGTGAGATGGATGGAATAAGACTGGAGACACGATGAATGCTGGGATCCTGCAATGCTCTTGCATGAGTGGCTGGTGGCTCACCTGAAAGAACTAATTATGTCTAAAAAAGAAATCAGGAATTTGTTTTGATTAGATAATACCTGTAATCCGAGGCATATTCAGGATCCTGATCTTAGTATTGTGGTTTAAAACCAACCCAGCAAAGGGAAAAATGCATGAGACTCATACTCCCAGTTTAGAGCAAGATTGAAGTAGAGCTGTGGCTCAAGAGCTAGAGTGCTACCTTGAGCAAAGAAAAGCTAAGAAAAAGCTCCAGGTCTTGAGTTCAAGGCCAGGAATGAAAGAAGGAAGGTAAAAAAAGGGAAGTATGTGAGGAAGGGAAATATATAAATGAAAGAGAGAAGGAACTAGAAATTTAAAACTAGAGAATATTTAAAAGTCATCAGCCCTTCTAAGAAAAGTGTTGGAGTATGGGTTCTATATGTGGTGAACTGGAAGCCCAGCAGTGACTTGTTAACCAAAGAGTCACCATGATGAGCAAAGGATAGAAATCTGCACGAGCCTCTTAGCCGATGGAGTCACAGAAGAGAACCTCAGTTCCCATCCCATAGTTAGAAATATATAGAGATGGGGAAGTTGGCATCACCCTGATGTCATTGTGTCCATGGAGACTGGAAGCCATGGCTCTGTGAAAGCACAATGTTCTGGTTACTGAGCTGGGAGGCTGAGGAGAGCCAAGTCCTGGCCATGAAGAAATCAGGGTGGCAGCAGAGCAACTCTGCTGCAGTGTGTGCCTGCTTGGCTGTTCTTATTCTGTGGTGGATCAGGCCGGAGCGGGTGATAGTAACTGTTTTGTGGTCACAAGCCCTTCACCAAGAGCTTCCTCTGGGATCCTCATAAGCTACAGGGTGGCTGGTGGTGGGATGTGTGTGGGGTGGAAGTGACAGAGGGATGGACGCATGGCAAGGTGGGTGAAGAGATGAGAGGAATGATGAGAGCCCAGTTCATTGGTTTCCAAGGTTAATGGGTGGGAGGTAGAGAGGCATGATGGAGGAATGATGGAGGCAGGGGAAGGTGGTGACAGAGTGAGGCCATCTGTAGTGCCAGCCTGGCCATCATCTGAAGCCCATAGGCAGCTTCCTGATCCTTCACGTAGTCCTGCTCCTTGTGGAGGGAATGTCACGTGTACCCAGAGCTAGGGGTGGGGCAATGTTAGTAGCACCTGGAGAACCATTGGCCTCTACCTGGGTGAAGGGTGGTTATAGCTCCCATGGTGGGTGGCCTGATAGCTATGGAACAGATCTCTCCTTAGCTACCACAGTCAGTGGCTGCTCTCCATCTAGGGTTAGGGCACCTGCTCAGCCATCAGGACACCCCATGCCAGAACAGAGGCCTACAATTCAGATGGCAGCACAGGGGTGAAGATGATCTCACCGTAGCCCTAGTTACATGGCTGCCCCAGCATGCAGGACAGGATGAGCTGGGGGAAGATGTTCTCTGTGTTTTTCCACAGCCTATCCCGGCCTCTTCTTGTGTCTGATTAGACCCAGAGAGTACCAGGTTCCCTCTCATAGTCCTGGTTCTTTTTCTTTTACAGTCATGAGGCTTGAACTCAGGTCCTGGGTACTGTCCCTGAGCTCTTTTGCTCAAGGTTGATGCTCTACCATTTGAACCATAGTGCCATTTCCAGCTTTTCCTTTTCATGTGGATCTCTGGTATGTCCAGTACTGTGCCTGCAGGGAGGCACTCACCCCACAGACAGAGCCACCTCTGCCGTGACTGTGACTGCCCACAACCCTCACACCCACTCCTTGCACACCCCTCGACTCCAGTTTTAGCTCCTCTTGGACTGGGTGTCCAGCCTACCCTTTCCTACACTCACAAAGGGTCTACAATTGTCTTCCCAGGGTCCTTTCTTCTGCCAGCCAGAGTACAGACTGTGCATATCTTGACGATCACAGAGCTCAAAGCCAAAGGCTGAGATGCAGAAGGGGGTGACCCAGTAGCTGCACAGGGCCCATGGATCATCCTGTGCATCCCCCAGCCTGTGACTTCCCCCACCCCCTTGGCAGGGAAGCTCCATTCCCACATCCTGATCCCTGGTCCCCTCCAATTCCATTCTCCCTTGGATTTTGCAGACTGTCTACCATCAGGATCTAAAATTCTATTCATCACTTTATGTCCTTTCACTGATTTGCTACTTTGACAGGATCTCCCCGTGCCTGGAGAGTGGGCATGTCATGTACTCTCTGTGGAGAAGTTGCCCCAGGAGAAGAAATATGCACTTCATGTGAGTGTTGGACAGGGCAGGAGGGCTCCCTAGGATCAGAAGCCACAGGAGGGGTGCAGATGGGGGAATGCTAGGGGTCCCAGGGGACAGTGGGAGTTAGGGCACAGTTGGTTCCTTCTGCAGGGTTGACACCGCTTCACAAACCCAACAGAATGAGGTTCACATTACAGATGTCAGAGACAGTGCAGATTGCCAATGGGCGCAGGGGTCACTGTCACCCCCAGATGCTGGCTGCAAGCTGGGATGCACGCAGAGATGTTTTCAAGATCAGATAATGAGGATGTTGCAGGGTGTAACCATTCTTTTCAGATGGCTCTCTAGCTCTCTTGAGCTTCATCTCTATCTTTGGCTTTTTCTTGGCAGTTACCTGGAAATGAGAGTTTCATGGACTTTCCTTTCTGGACTGGCTTCAAACAGAAGCTATGCACAGTTTTCAAACCATACCCTACTGAAGAAGGGAAGCTTGATCTGGTGCTTAACTGGGTTGCACTTTGGCTCCGTTTGCTATGCCTCACGGGAGGGGGCTCATCATTTGTAGACTAAGATCTCATGACCTTCAAAGCCAAATGCTACCTGAAAGTTCAGGGTCCCAGCCTATGTGTTGGGCCGGGGTGAATACATTCTCTGTTATGCTGGGTCATCAACCCATATTTTAAGCTGGAAGTAGGCAGTGCCACATTTGATAAGAACATCTGCCAGAGATTGTCACCTCATGAAAGCAGATTCTAAATTTGTATTCCATTTCCTGTGGTGGAGAAATCCCCTCCAACTTAGACAGGCTCACATCCACCTGCAGGTCACACTCCTAATGCACCCTTGAGTGTCCTCATGGTATTGGGATCTAAGTTTGTAGGGAATGCTGCTTTAGTCCATGAATTAGCTGGACAAGTGATGACAAACGTGTTGTGGATTAATATGAGAACAATTTAAGAAGCCCTGGAGGAGCATCAACCTGACCCTCTGTGGTGCTATAAATCTGATAGGATGTTCCAGACTGAGAAACAATCACATGGCTTTGTGTTTGGCATCCAGACAAGTGAGTGCATATCTTAGCTGTCAGCCAATACAGAGGAGAACATGAATAAGTGGGTGGAAAGCATCTGTCAGACCCCTGTCTGGGGGCAGGTGGAGAGAACATAGGAAGGTAGATACCATGGCTGTGGTGGGGCCAAAAAAAAGGGTAAAAGAGGCAAAGGAACCAGGTACTGGTAGCTCAAGACTGTCATCCTAGCTACTCAGGAGTTTGAGATCTGAGGATCACAATTCAAAGCCAGCCCAGGACAGAAACTCCATGAGACTCTTATCTGCAATAAACTACTGAATGCAAGAAGCTCAAGCTCAGTGACAGCATCCAGGCCTAGCGTTCAAAACCCAGGACTGGCAGAAAAAAGTATCAAAGGACAAGGAGCTGGCCAAAAGTTAGAGGGACTCTATCTTGACAAACAATACAATGGTAAGTTGCACTCAGAAGACTTGCACAAAATCTGGAAATGCCTGAGACCTATCTATGTATGTTTCCTGTTTGTCTAAATACATATGTTTATGCATTTATATATTAGTATAGAGAGACAGATCAATACATATGACTATACATATATACATAGCCAGACACTTATGGGTGGGTGGTATACTGTGTGAGAGTTTGTGTTTGTGTTTTGTGGATGGCTATCTCTGTTTAAGAAAGATAGAAAATATGTAAATATCTTTAAAAAAAACTTGATAAAATATAGAGAGACATAAGCTCTTGAGGGAATCTGAAATGACAAGATTATTCACAGGCACGTTTATCCTTATGGATTCCTCAGCAAGTTTTAATTTTTTTCATTATTTTCTTTCTTTTTTTGAACCAGTGCTAAGGATTTCTCTCAGGGACCAGGTGCTGCCAATTACTAATTTTCTCATGGCTGGTACAAGAGGAACTGAGCCACAGTTCCACTTTTGCCTTATTTATTCGTGCTTAACTGAAGATAAAGATTTCTATCAGTGACTTTCTTTCAGGGGCTGGATTCTAACGAGGATCCCCAGACCTCAGGCTTCTCTATAGCTACAATTAACAATATGAGAACCCAGCACTGGGTTCCAATGCACAGGGCAAGAAATTGAGTGAATCTCTCAACTCCAATTAGCTATAATAAGATACAAGTGAAAGACCAATACCTTTGAGGAAAAGATGCTGAGGGTTATCACACAGGCCCTCTGAGTAAGCCCTAAACCCTGTACACATGTGTGCATGCACACATTGGCAGATACACACACACATGCACACACACAATATCTCAGGCAATATTGTATTTTGAATTAATATCCAAAGATTGGACAAAGGATAGCAAGTAATAAAATCTGTTTTTCTTGTCTACATTGAGGGAAAGGGATAAGTCACAAGATGCAGAAGCGAAGAATTCAGAGGCAAATGCTGTGAGTGAATAACTTGTAAAAAGCACATTTCTTTTCTTTTCTTTTCTTTTGTTTTTTGTGCCATTCCTGGGGCTTGAACTCAGGGCCTGTGCACTGCTCTTGGCTTTTCCCAAGTCTAGCCCTCTGCGACTTGAGCCGCATTGCCATATGGATTTTTATATCTGTGTGATATTAAGAACTCAAACCTAGATCTTCATGGATGCTAGGCAAGCACTCTACCACTGGGCCAAACTCTAAACCCCGATAAAGTATTTAGAAATAGTCATCATCATCATATCAAAATATCCTTTCTCCTACAAAGAATGAACACTTATCTATGTCTGGAGGACTTTTTTTATGTCACCAATGCTTCTGTGATTTTCCCACTTGCATTTTTACAGATGACAGCACAGATATTCATCAGGAAGAAAAATAGATTACGATACAGAAACATAACAACGTCCTAGTAGATTGAAGTGAATAAGATGTGCAAGATGGCCTGGGTGTTTCATCTATTTGTAGAGTGCTTGGCTACCACACAAAAAGACTCCGGTTTGATTCTGTAGTACTATATACATAGAAAACGCTGGAAGTGGTGCTGTGGCTTGGTGGAACAGCTATAGCCTAAAGAAAGCCTAAGAACAATGGTCAGGCTCTGAGGTCAAGTCCCAGGACTAGCAAAGAAAATGTGCAAGAGGCAAAATGCAAGCTGAGAAGGCACTGTGAAGCAAAATGTCTTGTGAAGGGTAAGGGGAATAGTGACAGGTAAGTTTGGATCTTACCTAAGAAAGGCTCCTTGAGCCTGAGACCAGGCTAGCACTTAGGCCTAGTTAATGACTTGGGATTTGAACAAAAAGGTGTGCTGTTTACTACATCCATATGTGAGGTGGGAAGGGAGATTCAGCCTCCAGTATGTCTTTGGGGAGGTGTTCTGTGAGCAAGGAGCTTTGGTCATTGGGCCTTGAAAGGTGACCCTACCTACCTCACAATGGAACAGAATATGGAACCTTGGTAACCAAGCCACTGCATGTGACAACCAGCTCAAGCCAGCTCCCTTGGCCTGTGGCTCAGGAGGAAGAAAGATGTTGCTGTGCTGTTGCCAAAGATCAGGAGGCTCGGATCTCAGGCATGAGAGATATGGATCTCTCACTTGAAAAAGTAGATTCTGGATCAGTGCCAAGCCAAAATTCCCGTATATCAGGCATTTCTCTAGGAAGAAAGCCAGGAAACTCCAGGGCAACTCAGATGAGGTATATTGAGAGGAAACCTATTTGAACCCATCATCCTGCCCACACACTACAACCTTCTTGTGTGTTTTCAAGTGACTATACTGAGATTAGAGTGTGTCATTTCCAATCTACTCTATTCCAATTCCTCAGTGTGAAGTGTGGTCCCATTCCTACGTTTGAAATATCCCCTGTTTTGCCAACATAATGTGATGGTAAGTCAGCTCAGACTCTGAATGAGCCTTGTAACCTATGGATCCTGGAGGAAGGCCTGTTGGAGATGCTGCTGACAAAGCTGATCGCTGGCTACCAGAAAGGTGATCTCTTTTATGTGGGAAACTTCCTGCACAATTTCAAATAGTGGAGGACAATGTAGTAGTTGCTGGAAATTCTCTTGACAAAGTGAGTGTTCCCCCTCCAAAACCAGGTTTGCTCACCCCTCTTGGCCAAGTCTTGGAATACGTGGCTCCTCTCTGAGCCTGTTTGGTTCACTGGGGTGTTCACAGGGGAGCTAAGCATGATACAAGTGCACAAACTACTTCATTATGACTGGGACACCATGCCATTTCATTTCCCTCACAAGCTACTGGAGTCTCAACAGTGTGCTTACTGAGAAGTTGGATTTCAGGCATGAGTAAGTGGCTCCCAACTGCAGCCCTCACCTAGGTGACATCCTAGGAAATCCCATTTCCCAGTAAGAAATGAGGTGTCAGTACTAATGGCGGAGGCCTGTGAAATACTGGAGTCAGAGGAAAAGCTGGGGGCTGAATCACGTTTGAGCCATCAGGGAGGGATTGTGATAGCTTTGCCTGTTAGAACCTGAAAGCATTTACATTTTGGTGTGTGGTCCAGTGCTGCCACTTGAACCTGAACCCAGGTCTAAATACCATTCCTTTGGTGTTCAAAAATTAGCACTGTACCATTTGAGTCATAGGTCAAGTTCTGGCTTTTTGCTGCCTAATTGAAGACAAGTGCCTTTAGACTTTTACTGACTAGACTGGCTTTCCACTGTGATCTTCAGAGCTCAGCCTGCTGGGTGGCTAAAATTAGAGGAATGAGCATTTAGTTCTTTATTTAGAGCATTCACTTATTGATTTATTTAGAGCATTTACTTAGTTAATTTAAGATGCGTTTACTTTGGACAGATGCATAGAGGCCTCTCTCAGAAGCTTCTGGAAGTGGGGTGTAAAAGTCATCCTGTTCTCGAGGGTCTCTTACCCCCCTCCCAGCACATAAGTGCACATCTCTGCAGGACAGCCACAGCATTAGAGTCCTGCAAGAAAGGGGCTTTGGTAAAAGGCTCAGGATGGAGAGAGAAGGCTCTCACTTTCCTTGTACCGAATGTGCCCACAGCATCATGTGTTCCATCTATACGATGTGAATGGACTTCTACCCCAGTGATTTCTACAACTTCAAGAACTGCCACACCCTGACACAACTCAAGCTCTATATGAGGCTCCACATACCGGCTTTGGACCTGCTCTTCTAAACACATACATTTTGACCAGCTGGAGGAATGTGCGACCAGTAAGACCAAGAAAAAGTAGAAGTCCTGGTGTGGGTGCCTCAGAGCCTGTGAGTAGGAAGCCCATGTGGTCTAGATATTGGTTGGCCCTTACTTTTACAGAGCTTGGCAAAATGCCCTTTATGGGTGGTGTCAGCCAGGTAATGTCTGTCCTCTGAAAGGACTTGGGAATAAGCACTCATTAGAAAGACCCTACACATCCTCAGTGTTCAGTCCAAACTCCAGTTCTACAGGTTCCTCCTTTAGATCCTCATGGAAGTTGAGTGACACTTCAACTTACAGAGTCCACTCTGTCCACTCTGTACCTATTTCCATTCTTAGGTTTGGGTCATCGTGGAAGAGCTTATCCCGAACTCCGGATGAAAAACCCACCAATGGAGCTGGTGACTGATGGAGACTGAGAATCATCACTGCACTCCAGAAAGCATGGGCCTTCTGTAGAAATTACCAAACAGGTTTAGAGTCCTGTGGATATACCTTTTGCTCTGAACCCCATGTGTGACACAGTTGAACCTGCAGATACTATGGAGGAAGAAAAAGAGCAGCCAGATTTCCTTCCGTAGTTAAAACATAAGAAATTAATAACTAAAATTCCTTTTTTATTAGTTTTATAGCATTACTACAATTTTATGAGAAAAATTACCTAGAATGTTTATTTTAGAGTTCAAGTAATCCATTTTGATAAATATATCAACCTACATCATTTATTTGAACACATTTTAAACTATTTTTTTCAGGAATGAAAATACATACATATTTGTTGTAAATGAAATTTATGACTTGGGGGGAAGGGAAAAAGAAAAGGGGGAGGGGGTAACAGTGTTTACAAGAAATGTACTCATTACATATGTAACAGCAATCTTTTAGTATATCACCTTGACAACAAATTTTTTGAAAAGTACAATGAGTTTAAATGTCTACTTTGGGCAGAATTTGTTTTTGCCAATACTGGGCTTAGACTCAGGACCTGAGCACGATCCTTGTTTTTGTTTTTGTTTATTCTTAAGGCGCAAGTTCTATCACATGTGCCACAGCACCACTTTTATCTTTTTTATCTATGTTGTGCTGAGGAATTGAACTTGGGTCTTCATTCATGCTCGGCAAGAACTCTTCCACTAGGCTTAACTTATGGCCCCAGTGGGAAGGAAGTTTTCCATAAAATATGTAGGAAATATGTACACTAAGGAAAAGCCATCAAAAATAGAAGAAAAATTATATACTTAGATAACGACATGCCAGTATTATGGCAGATCTCTGTAATTCTAGCTTCAAGAGTGGCCTATTTGGACTGGGAGTTGGCTGGCTGAAGTAAAGTGCTATCCTTGAGCAAGCCCTAGGACAGTGCTCTGGCCATGAGTTGAAGCCATAGGACATGCAAAAAATAATAATTTAATGCCCGTGACTGGTGGCTCACCCTGGTAATCCTAGCTACCCTGGAGGATCGAGGTTCAAAGACGGCCCAGGCATAAAAATCTGTGAGAATCTTATTTCCAAATAATCCAGAAAATTCAAAATGACAATGTGCCTCAAGTGGTAGAGCTCTTGCCTTGAGCTGAAGAGCTTAAGGTAAACATCCAGGCCCAGAGTTCAAGCCCCATGAGTGAAAAAAAGAAAAAGAAAAAGAAAGCCCTTATCTAAGGCTGGAGTGCACACTAGTGGTAGTTTGCTTGCCTAGTATGCACAAAGCCCTGTGTTCAATTACTCTGTACCACTTACATAAAAAAAAAACCTGGAAATGATCTCATAAGGTTGGGTTCTGAGGATCACAGTTCAAAGCCAGGCCAGACACTAAAGTCCATGAAACTGTTACTTCCACTTAAGCACCAGAAAACCAGAAGTGACACTGTGGCTCAAGGTGTTTAAGGTTGTAGCCTTGAGCTGAAGAGCCCAGGGACACTGCCCAGGTGCACAATTAAAGTCTTACAACCAAGAGAGAGAGAGAGAGAGAGAGAGAGAGAGAGAGAGAGAGAGAGAGAGAGAGAGAGAGAGAGAGAGAGACAGAGAGAGAGACAGAGAGAGAGACAGAGAGAGACAGAGAGACAGAGACAGACAGAGAGAGAGAGAGGCAGACAGACAGAGACAGAGAGACAGAGACAGAGACATCAAACAGTCAGGCACTGCTGGCTGAAGCATGTAATTCTACCTACTATGGAGGCTGAGATTAGAGGATCTTGGTTCAAAGCCCAAAGCCAGCCTGGACACATATGTTTGTGAGACTTACATCACCAATTAACTACCAGAAACCAAAAATGGAGCTGTAGAGGAAGAGCGCTAGCCTTGGGCTGAAGAGGTCAGGGACAGTCCAGGCCCAAAATCCAAGCAACATGACGAATCAATAATAAAAAAAGAAGATAGCTAATAGTAATGATGAATAATTTTGGGCTGGGAGTTTGGCCTAATGGTAGAGTGCTTGCCTAGCATGCACGAAGACCTGGGTTCAATTCCTCAATATCACATACATAGAAAAATGCTGGAAGTGGTGCTGAGGCTGAAGTGGTAGAGCCCTAGCCTTGAGAAAATATAAGGACAGTGCTCAGTCCCTGAGTTCAAGCCCAGGACTGGCCAAATCAAAAGTAGTAGAGCACTGGCATTGAACTGAAGATCTGAGGAACAGCCCAGGCACAGAGTTCAAGCACCGCAAACAACAACAACAAAATCTATGAAATGGCAGTGGTGGTTGTAAGCTAAGCAAAAATAGAGTAGAAACTGGTAAAATACATATTTGTGTGTAAGCAAAATTGCCAGACTTATGCATTAGAACAGGAGAGCAACTTGAAAAAAAATTTTGTTTTCCATCTCACTAGGTCCTGTCTCTTAATTTATTCAAGTAAGTAAAATGCTGGGTTTTATAATCGTTGCTCTGAATATTAGAAAATCATAATATCTCTCATTAACCAACAAAGACCAGGAACTGGGGCTTCGTTCAAATGGCAGAGTATCAGACAAGAGAAGAAAAAATTGAAGTAAGAACTTGAAGTTCTTGATCCAGAACCTGCATAGTAACAGAGCAGCAGCCTGGTGATGGTACCTCACACCTATAATCTTAGCTACTCAGGAGGCTAAGATCTGAGAATCAAAGTTTAAAGCCAGCCAAAGTACCCAGGTAACTGCCAGAAAAACCAGAAGTGGCACTGTGGCTCACAGATTAAAGCACTAGCCTTGAGCTGAAGAGCTCAGGGACAGTGCCCAGGCCCAGAGTTCAAGCCCCACAATTGACAAAAATCAAACAAGCAAACAAAACTCACAAAGAAGCCTGCAGACCACAGTGGTTCTGCTGAGTCTCTTCTCTATGGGGATCAGGAAACATTTCACTTTTTCTGTCTCTTCCCATCTCAACATTCATACTAAAATAAGACTGTGTTGAAAGTTTCAATTTATAAAAATGTTTTTCATGAAGCACCCTGAAATATTCATCGCTTATATCTCAATTGAAGATAGTTGATTTGGGGCTGCATTGGTACAGTGCTAGCCTTGAGCAGAAAAGGTCAGGGATAGAGCTGAAGCACTCAGTTGAAGACCCAGTGCCAACACACAAAAGAAATTATGCACTTTATACATATTTTCTAATTTCTTAATGAATTTTTCAGTCTGCATAAATGTAGGGTACATTCCTTGTTACTTAAGTAAGATTGCTCTTTTTTTTTCTTTTTGCCAGTCCTAGGGCTTGGACTCAGGGCCTAGACATTGTCATTGGACTCACTTGCCCAAGGTGAGTGCTCTGCCTCTTGAGACACAGCGCCACTTCTAGCTTTTATTCTGAGTATGCGGTACCGGTGAATAGAACCTAGGTCTTCATGCATTCCAGGTGAGCACTCTACCATTAGGCTACATTCCCAGGCAGTGAGATTCCTCTTACAGTCATTGTATGTTCACAGAGTTTGATCTCACACACTGTAGGGCCCTGGTTGGCTTTGACCTGTGATCCTAAACCCTGAGCATCCTAAGTAGCTGAAATTAAATTGTGAGCCAGCATGATGACTTCCATTCTTTTTTCTACAAAAATATATGTAGTTATCTAAAATATATCTATAGCTGAAAAAAATGAATCTCTCCCAAACAAATGTTCAAAGAAACAACCATCCTATTAAAAGGTGGGCTAAAGACTTAAAAGAGTATTCTCTGAAGAAAAAATTAAAATGGGCTTTAGACACATGAAGAAATGCTCCATATCTCTAGCAATAAGGGAAATGAAAATCAAAACAACTTTGAGATTCCTCCTGACTCCAGTCAGAATGGCCATTATCAAAAAATCTAATAAGAGATACTGGTGGGGAAGTGACCAGGGGGATCACACCTACACTGTTGGTGTGAGTGTAAACTCGTTCAACCACTAGGGAAAGCAGTGTGGTGGTTCCTCAAAAGAGCTCCCCTATGATCCAGCAAATCCACTACTTGGCATCTACCCAATTGTCCAGAAAAAAGGACATTCTAAAGCCACTAGCACAATGATGCTCATTGCAGCACTATTTACCATAGCAAAGCTATGAAACCAACCCAGATGCCACTCAGTAGATGACTGAATCAAGAAGATGTGGTACTTATACACAATGGAATGCTATGCTGCCATCAGAAGGAAAGACATCGCCCCATTTGTAAGGAAATGGAAAGACTTGGAAAAATTCATATTAAGTGAAGCAAGCCAGACCCAAAGAAACATAAGCTCAATGGTTTCCCTCATTTGTAACAATTAGTTCACATCTAGGACTCTCCTAGCAGAGGATTACAATAACTCAAAAACCTAGGTATATAAGGTCATATAGGATGAGACTAAATGAAAGGATCTCTAGGATATGGGAAAAAGAGCTATATCTTGTGTCATCGTTGCTCTTAATCTTGTGTGATTTTTGTCCTTAAACTACTATGTTAGTTCTCATCTCTTATTTTGCCCTTTGGTTAATGTCAGATTGTTACTGTATCTGATTTTTTCCCTGGCATATTGTATATATGTTTATTTGTTTATGTCAAATAGGAAAGGGAAGGGGGGAAACAAGATGATTGGGAAGGGGAGGGGAGAGGGAACTGGGGACAAAAACATGTGGAGTGGAATAAATGTGTGAAAAGTAATGCAGTCCACTACCTGTAAATGTAATCGTAACCCCTCTATACATTACCCTGAAAATAAAAAAGAGACTATAAAAATATCTGTAGAAAATGAGGCTGGATGATGGAAACAACCAGATGCCCTACTACAAAAAATGTGATACACACACACACACACACACACACACACACACAATGGAATGATACATAGCCAACCGACAAGATAAAATAATGGCATTCTCGGGGAAGTGGATGAAAAGGAAAAAAATCATATTAAGTGAAGTAAGCCAAACTCAAAGGAACATAGGCCCAAGAGTCTCCCTCATTTGTCAAATTCAGTAGAAACCTTGGGCTCTGCTACCAGAGATTTACAATACAACAAAATCTAGAGACATCGTGACAAATAGTATGACACTAAATGTAAGGACCTCCAAGATAAAGAAACAAAACTCATATAATGAGTGATTGTTGTCCTTAATGAACTATGTGATCTCTTATCTCTTTTGCTATCCCTTGGTTATATCATATTGTTACAATATTTCACCTTGTTTTCTGATATATTTCATATGTGCCTAATTGGTTATTTGAAATTGCATAGGGAAGGGGGGAAATGAACATGAGTGGGGGTAGGGGAAGGGAAATGGGGACCATATCATTACATGGGGTATCAAAGTTTGAGAAGTAATGCACCTTCTATCTGGTGAATATAATGTAACCCTTCTATAAATTACAACAAAAATAAATACATAAAAAGAAGATCTGCACAGAAAAAAATAATAATGGCATTTTTGGGGTAGTGGATGAAATTAGAGTGAATCCTGTTGAGTGAGATAAGTCAAGACCAAGGAACAAAAGGTACGTGGTATCTTTAACATATGGATATTAGTTTCAAACAGTAGTAGAGCGATGATTGAATAGTTGATACCCAAAGTTCTGGACATAATTTTGGAGATATAAACATAACTACATAGACATAAAAATCTAGGATAGACTATACACTCTATAGACATGTGTTTTATTATAGATTAATCTGTATCTATGACATACAAAGACTCAGCTTAATTTTTACTATATTCTAAAATCTATGTGCCAGTGATTGTATAGCGATTCCCTTCTTGAATACTTGTTGGATAACATGACATTTGAAATATGATGTAAAATTCAATATTAATAAATTTTTTTAAAAAAGAGGCTAGAGGTAAATACCACTAATGTACTTGCTCTAAGTGGTACAGAAATTTTCTTAATGAATCAAGGGGTTTTATTACATCTTTATGCAATTATTTTAGTTCTGAGTGTTCTACACTCAATGATACTTCTGGAAAGATGATATAGCTGACTGTGTAGATGGTATGAAGACATACTGGCCTAAACGTAGAATAAAGCATTGGTAAGTGGCTGTTAGCTGTCAAGATTCTACTGGAATATGTGGAATGAATTTATTAAGCACAATGCAGGCTCTTAGTCAGATCATGATCAAGATTATGTGGTTCCATGAGATGAATGAGGAAAGATCAGAAAAATCTACTAAGATATCCAGATATACTTTTGAAACTAAGGTATCTGTACTCCTTTTTTTTCTTTCTTGGTGGGGAGCTTGAACTTTGGACCTGGGCAAGGTCTCTTAGTTCTTTTTCCTCAAGGCTAATGCTGTACCAGTTTTAGCCACAACTCCACTTAGTTTTTGGGTGGATAAGTGGAGAGTAGAATCTTACAGTTTTTTTTTGTTTTCGTTTTTTTGCTTGCAAAGGCTTTGATTCACCTTCTCCCTGGCTAGTAGAATGACAATTATGACCCTCCAGCGCCTGGCTAGTGATTTTTTGAAAATTGGACTTTCTTCCAAATCACGTAACTGGTTCCTAGCAAAGTTTTGAAGCCTGACTTAAATGTGACAGATTTTTGTCACTTGGAGACACTCTGTGCTGAACGTTAGAAATCTACCAGCTGAGTCACAGTGGCACTTCCAGTTTTTTGTTTATGTGGTGCTGAGGAATGGAATCCAGGGTTTCATACATGCTAGGCAAGCTTCATTTTCAGCCCAAGGTTTTATGTTTTGTTTTTTCAGTGTTGTTGATTCTAAGGTACTGTATGATGTTCTTTCATTTTCTTTGCTTTTTACCTCTTTTCTTCTTTTTCCCTTTAGTTTTATTCTCTGTAGTCACTGTGTTGAATTCGGGTACCCCGTGTCTTGTACATAGCTTTATGTGATTTGGAATGGAGAGGGTATAATAAAATGGTAAAAAAAAAAAAACAAAGGAAAAAGGGTGAACCAATTGAACAGTGATACTTGGAAGACACTAAACGGAAATGAACTGAACAATCTGGGTGGAGAGGGGGCTGAGGGTAGGAAAACAGAGAAAAAGGAGGGAGGGGATAACAATTTTCTTAAGAAATGTGTTCATTACTTATGTAACCGTATGCCAACTATATATTGACTTAACAAAAAAATTAACTTAAACAATAATTTAGCTGGGTATGGTGGCTCACACTTGTAAATGTAGCTACTCAAGAGGCTGGGATCCAAGGATAGCAGTTCAAAGTCAGCCTGGGCACTGAAGTCCATGTGACTCTTATCTCCAATTAACCACCAGAAACCCAGAAGTGGCCCTATGGCTCAAGGGACAGAGCAGTAGTCTTGAGTTGAAAAGCTCAGTGACAAGACCCAGGTGCAGAATTGCAGTCCCATGACTTGAATGATGAATGATACTAGCCAGGCTCTGTGCGCTCACACTTGGAATCCTCTCTACACAGAATCAGGTTTGAATCCAGCCCAAACAAATTGCATGATATTCTGATTTACAGTTCATTACCAAAAATCTGGAGGTGGAGCTGTGGATCAAGTGGTAGAACACTAGCCTGAAATAAAAAAAAAACATTTAAGGACAGTTCCCAGGCCCTGGGTTCAAGTCCCAAGACTTGCATAAAACAAACAAAATGTGACGCTGTGTCGTCCATCATTTGGTATTATAGTTCAATATTCTTGATATGCGTCTTAGAAATTAAGTCCCTAGCAAATACTCTCCCCTGAAATTCTGCTTCATAGCTGATTCATAGAATTTCAGCATCATTACTATCACCTTCCCGTTAGCATAGCAGTCTACTACTGAAAATTTGAACAAAACTTTTCAGTAATCCTAATTAATCTGTGTATCATCTGCACACACATCAAATCAGCAGCAGCTGTGATCTACTATTATCTAAATGTATTTAATCCCCTCTTGAGTTAATGAGCCTTAAAGAGTAAAACATATAAAATAGTTATGAAACTAACAGTCACCATTCTTCTACCTAATATTGTAATATAAGTTTATAAATGCAAGGACTATTCTGAAATGTGCAGAAGATAGCTTCTAATTATAATATTCTCATGAAGTATAGTTTTTAAGAAACATGTTGCTTGCTTTGGGAAAGCAAAGGCAAGGAAAAATGATATAAGTAAGTTCCCTATTTATCAGAAGGAAAATACTATTGGGTTTAGATCAACTTTCATTCATTCCGTGCTGATGAAACAAATATTTGCAATTCCTGAGGCCAATAACTTCATTGTGATGCACAATCAGCCAGCTTAGATCAATCTTCCAAAAAAGGAAAGGAACAAATGAGAAGCAATTAAGGTTTCCAAAATGAACCAGGTGGTGGTGGCAGCTCACACTTGTAATTCTATCTACTCAAGGCCTGAAATCCAAGGATCTGGACTAAGTCTGTCTGTTATGAAAATATTCCTGTCTGAAACATCATCTCTGTTATCACAGCCCAGCTGATACACTCTGCCCAACAGGTTTCAAACACCACAGTCCATGTCCTGTCTGAAATACTAGCAAACGTACTCACACATTATTTCCTCTTTGGGAGATAGTTGAAACATGTAACAGAAACATTTCCCTGGCTTCAGAGTGGAAGTGGAAATATATACTCACTAGAAGCCCATCTAGTAAATTACAGTCAATCATCTTTCCTCACACCTTGTTAGTTAAATTGAACAATGAGTGTTTGGATCAGAAGCGATGTGTATGAGCATACAGGTTGTAAAAGTACTGTAATCCTAGCTACTCAAGATAAGCTGAGACCTGAGGATTCCAGTTCAAAATCAGCCATGCAATAAATTCCATAAGATTTTTACCTCTAATTAACCAGCAAAAAACAAAGCGTTGAATTGTGCGTAAAATGCCACAGGCCTAAGCTTTGCATAAAAGTGGTAAGGGGTAGCATTCAGGATGCCCACTCTCTCCACTCCTTTTTAACATAGTACTAGAATTCCTAGGCAGTGCAATAAGGCAAGAAGCAAGCATAAAGGGGATCCAAGAGGAGAAGGAGGAAATAAAACAATCCCTCTTTGCAGATGACATGATTCTGTATTTAAAGAATCCTATAGACTCTACTCCCAAGCTCCTTGAGCTGATTCAAAGCTTTGGAAGGGTAGCAGGCCATAAAATCATCCCTCAAAAATCAACTGCCTTCCTTTACGCCAACAGTGACAGGAACGAGGCAATAATCAGGAAAGAAACTCCTTTCACAATAGCCTCAAAGAAAATAAAGTACCTAGGAATTAGCTTAACTAAGAATGTAAAGGACCGTTTAGATGAAAACTTTAAAACCCTAAAAAAGGAAATTAAAGCAGAACTAAGGAAATGGAAAAAGCTCCCATGCTCCTGGATTGGAAGAATCAACATTGTGAAAATGACAATCTTGCCAAGGGCTATCTACAAATTCAATGCAATACCCATCAACATCCCAATGTCATTCTTTAAAGAAATAGAAGAGGCAATTCAAAATTTCACATGGAATAGTGAAAGAGCCGTATAGCAAAAACACTTCTTAGCAGAAAGAACAGCGCTGGAGGAATTTCAATTCCAAACTTTAGACTCTATTACAGAGCTATAATTCTTAAAACAGCTTGGTACTGGCACAAGAACAGGCCTGAAGTCCAATGGAATAGAACTGCGGACCCAGATGTTAAACCACAGACCTAGGGCCACCTAATCTTTGACAGGGAGCCAAAAAAATAGAATGGAAGAAAGATAGCCTCTTCAACAAGTTGTGCTGGCAGAACTGGTTAAGCACCTGCAGAAAACTAAGGTTGGGTCCTTCTTTGTCACCTTGCACTAGAATTAACTCCAAATGGATCAAAGACCTGGAGGTAAAAGCTGACACACTGAAACGTTTACAAGAAGGAATAGGAGATACACTAGGCCTCCTTGGCACAGGTCGAAACTTTCTTAATAAGGACCAAGAATCACAACAAATCAGAGAAAGGCTGGATAAGTGGGACTGCATTAAACTGCAGAGCTTTTGTATGGCAACGGATATAGCTAGTAAACTAGTCAGGAAGCCTACAGAGTGGGAGAAGATCTTCACCAACCAAACAACGGACAAAGGCCTCATATCTAAAATATATCAACAACTCAAAAAATTGAATCACTCCAAAACTAACCTCCAAAGTAACACCCATCCCATTAAAAAATGGGCCAAAGCCTTAAAGAGAGTCTTCTCTGAAGAAGAAAAAAAAATGGCCTATAGACACATGAAGAAATGCTCCACATCTCTGGTCATAAAAGAAATGCAAATCAAAACATCTTTAAGATTCCACCTAACTCCAGTTAGAATGGCCAGGATCAGGAAAACGAATGACAACGGATGCTGGAGGGGTTGTAGCCAGGAGGGATAACTACTACACTGTTGGTGAGAGTGCAAACTCGTTCAACCCCTATAGAAAGCAGGGTGGCAGTGCCTCAAAAGGCTAAACATAGAATTCCCCTATAACCCAGCAATTCCACTACTTGACATTTACCCAACAATCCAGAAACAAGGGCATATTAAACCCACTAGCACAACAATGTTCATTGCAGCACTATTCACCATAGCAAAGATATGGAACCAACCCAGATGTCCCTCAGTTGATGACTGGATCAACATGTTGTGGTATTTGTACACAATGGAATGCTATGCTGCTGTCAAAAAGAATGACATCGCCCCATTTGTTAGGAAATGGAAAGACTTAGAACAAACCATATTAAGTGAAGTAAGCCAGACTCAAAGGAACTTAGGCTCAGTGGATTCCCTCATTCGTCATAATCAGTAGAAACTTTCGGCTGTACTAGCAGTGATTTGCAATAGAGCAAAAGGCCATATATAAGGCCATATAATGTGAAGCTAATTGAAAGGACCTCCAGGATATTGAAACAAAAGCCACATAATGAATGAACGTTGTCCTTAATGTACTATGTTGTCTCTCATCTCCTTTGCTGTCCCTTGGTTATCCCATATTGGTGTAGTGTCTCACTTTGTTATCTGATATATTGAATTTATTTGTATTTGGATATTTGAAATTTGATAGGGAAGGGGGGAAAACCAAGATGGGTGTGGGTGTAGCGTTGGAGGGAAATGGGTACCAAGACATGTGAATGGGTATCAATGTATGTGAATTAATGCACCTTCTATCTGGCAAATATCATGTAACCCTTTTACTAATTACAATAAAAAAATTAAAAAAAAGAAAGTTGTAATGTGTGGGGAGGATGATGGGGTCAAATACATTTCTTCTTAGAAATATACCTCATCTGGTTGCCCTGGATTTTCCTGGCCTTCGTCTTAGAGAAAGGCCTGTTATACTTGATTTGTGGCTTGGCAATGATCTAGCATGGACATCTCCGAAGAAGACATCCACAACTTCCATGCCTGAGACTCGAGTTTCCTGATCTTTGGCAACAGCACAGCAACATCTTTCTTCCTCCTGAGCCACAAGCCAAGTGAGCTGGCTTGAGTTGGTTGTTAGTTACAGTGGCTTGGTTACCAGGGTTCCATATTCTGTTCCATTGTGAGGAAGGCAGGGTCACCCTTCAGGGCCCAATGACCAAAGATCCTTGCTCACAGAAGACCTCACCAAAGACATACTGGAGGCTGAATCTCTCCTCCAATCTCACAATATACATGTGGATGTAGTAAACAGCACACCTTATTTGTCCAAACCCAAGGTCTTCCACTAGGCCCAACTACCAGTCTGGTCTCAGGCTCAAGGAGCCTTTCTTAGGTAAGATCCAAACTTAAGGGTCAATATTGCCCTCATCCTTTACAAAACATTTGCTTCACAGTGCCTTCTCTGCCTGCATTTTGCCCCTTGTCGAATTTTTTTTGTTTTTGCTAGTCTTGGGACTTGACCTCAGAGTTTGAACATTGTTCTTGGGCTTTCTTTAGGCTTTAGCTGTCCCACCGAGCCACAGCACCACTTGCAGCGTTTTCTATGTATGTGTTAATGAGGAATCAAACCTGAGGCTTTTTGCGTGGTAGCCAAGGACTCTACCACTAGGTCAAACACACAGGGCATCTTGCACATAGTTTTGACTTCAATCTACTAGGATATTATTAGGTTTCTGTATCATAATCAATTTTTTTCTGATGATTAGCTTTGCTGTCATGTGTAAAAATGCAAGAGGGTAAAACACAGAAGAAGTAGTGAAATTTAAAAAAAACATTACACACATAGATAAGTGTTCATTTTTGTAGGAGAAAGGTTATTTTGATATGATGATGATGACTTTATAATTACTACGTCAGGGTTGAGAGTTTGGCATAGTGGTAGAGTGCTTGCCTAGCATCCATGAAGATCTGGGTTTGATTGCTCAGTATCACATAGATAGAAAATCTAGATGTGGCACTGTGGCTCAAGTGGCAGAGGGCTAGACTTGAGAAAACCCGAGGACAGTGCTCAGGCCCTGAATTCAAGCCCCAAGACTGGCAGAAAGATAAAAGAAAATAAAAATGCTTTTTGCGAGCTAATTCACTCACAGCATTTGCTTCTGAAATCTTCGCTTCTGCATCTTGTGAAATACCCCTTTCCCTCAACGTAGACAAGAAAAACAAATCCATCCCATGGTCCACTGTGAGGCCACTGGTTGGGGTAAGAGCTAGTCGTGCAGCAACACATAGGTTTTATTCTAATACTTTCCAAACTTTGAAATTTGATAGGGAAGGGGGGAAAATCAAGACTGGAGGGGGGTGTGGGGGGGGAGGGAAACGGTTACCAAGACATGTGAAAGGGTATCAATGCATGTGAATTATTGCACCTTCTATCTGGCAAATATCATGTAACCCTTTTACTAATTACAATAAAAAAATAAAAATTGAAAAAAATTTAAAAAAAAAAGAAAAACACATTCATCTCATGGTCCACTGTGAGGCCACTGGTTGGGCTAAGAGCTCGTCGTGCAGCAACACATAGGTTTTATTCTAATACTTTCCAAACTTTGTACTCAAATATGCTACCTACTTACCAACTTAGGTCAGTTATCCTTATGCTATACCTTTTCTTCTTTACTACAATATTCTTACACTCCTACGTTAATCCTCTTGTACCTCCCCTGACCTCTCTCATTATTTTTTTCTATCTCTGGACCTCTGCTCGTGTTTCAACCCTTATACTGCACGGATCTACACTTGATGGCTGTTGAGCAACATTGTATATGTACGTGGTTAATTATTCTCTAGGCTCAGAGGGACTTAAAGACAATAGAGATTGGATTGAGAGGCTTATTGTTTTGGGTATAAAACGCTTATCATTGGTTGTATTAGACTGGTCTGTAAGTGCACAAAAAAGAAAGAGTGATAATACCAATCAAAACTTGTGAACATCTAGTGTCTGCCAGCTACAGAGGTCTAGGTTGGTTATATCTGAAAAACTATAATCGTATTTAGTAGTAATCTTGCTCCCATTTCAAATGGGCAGAACAAGAAACTCAAGAAAAGTGTCAAATCAAGAAACAACATCCCCCACCCAATGGAAACAGACAATGGAACAGTCACTGCCAAACCTAGAGGAGAGCCGTCCAAGTGCTTCACAAATGCAAATGATAAACATTATTAGTGGAAAATGTGAAAATATAAAGAAAGGAATATGGAGGAAGCCATAGCTGAACAAGAGGAAACCATAAACAAGGTGATAAGTGAAAAAGAAGAAGCCATAAAGGAGGCCATAATAAAGGTTTTTCAAAGAAAGATGGATGAATTCATAGAATCCACAAATCAAAACGTGACCAAACTTCAGCAAATGTCCAAAGAAAATAAAGCTACTGAGCTAACCACTCAGAAGGAAATCAAGGAGATAAAGAAATCCATACATGATCTAAAACTAGAGATGCAAGGCATCAAAAATTAGCAATTAGAAGCAAGGGAGATGAAAAATAAAGTAGATAGCTTTGATAGCAGGTTAAACAATGCAGAGGAGAGAATCTCCAGGGCTGAATATAATTTAGTTATTATAGAGAAAGAACAGAAAATGAGTCAATCCAAATCTAGGAAATAAGAGAGAGCGCTTCAGGAAGTCCAAGATACAATTAGGAAGCCTAATTTAAGGCTAGTTGGTATTGAGGAGGGCGTGGAGAAAGAGGTCAATGGTATTGGACATATACTTCAGGGAATCATCTCAGAGAATTTCCCAAATATCCAGAAGAGCAGGCCCATCCAGATACGAGAAGCTTTTAGAACCCCAAACAGACCTGACCAGAAAAGAACATCCCACCGCCACATTGTGATCCGAACTGGATCAATAGAAACGATAGGAAAGATCCTAAAGGCAGCCAGGGAAAAGGGATCAGTAACCTGTAAAGGCAAACCAATCAGAATGACCCCAGATTTCTCAGCAGAGACCATGCAAGCACGAAGTGACTGGAAGCATATATGTCATGCCCTTAAATCAAATAACTACCAACCAAGAATACTGTAGCCAGCTAAGCTCTCATTCATAACTGAAGGAAGAATAAAAACATTCCATTCCAGGGAAAAGCTGCAACAATATGTCGAAACAAAACCAACACTACAGAGAATTCTCAAAGATGCTCTATACATAGGAAACCAAAATAAATGCAATATAGGGAAAGAAATGGCACCTAAACAGCATACCATCTAAGGACCACAAGAACTGTCAAGACCCAGGCCCTACTAAAAGCTTTTTAAAATGGTAGGAACTAATAAATATCTCTCAATCCTAACTCTCAATATCAATGGACTTAACTCTCCAATTAAACGGCATAGGCTGTCTAGTTGGATCAAAAAGCAAGAGCCATCGTTCTGCTGTCTTCAAGAGACACATCTTACCCAAAAACAATCATCTTTTGAAAGTGAGAGGTTGGAATAAACACTATCTAGCTAACTGCCCCCATAAACAGGCTGGAGTTGCCATCCTCATATCAGATACAATAGACTTCAAACTAAAATTAGTAAGAAAAGACAAAGAAGGTTACTACATACTACTAAAGGGATCTTTCCTCCAGGGCGACATAACGATCCTAAATATTTACACACCCAATCACGGAGCTCCAAACTTCATCAAGCAAACTTTACTTACACTGAAACCATACATAGATTGAAATACAGTGATTGTTGGTGAGTTTAACACACCACTCTCACCTATGGACAGATCAACAAGGCAAAACTCAAGAGAGAAACCTTAGAACTGAACAACTATATAGACCAACTAGATCTAACAGACATCTGCAGAATATTCCACCCAGTAACAACACAATACACGTTTTTCTCAGCAGCACATGGAACATTTTCCATAATAGACCACATCTTAGGCCATAAAACAAACCTGGACAGATTCAGAAACACTGAAATTATTCCATGCACACTCTCAGACCATAAAGGCATCAAATTGGAACTGAACACATATCTCCACCAACCAAAACCCTGTAACTCATGGAGACTGAACCCCACATTGTTGAATCAAAAACAATGGGTAATCGAAGAGATCAGAACAGATATCCAACTGTTTATGAAATTTAACAATAAGGAGCACACAAATATCAACTCCTTAGGGACACAGCAAAGCAGTAGTCAGAGGAAAATTTATAGCGCTGAGTGAATACAACAGCAAATTGGAAAAATGGCAAACCAACCAGTTAATGTCTCACTTTAACCTCCTGGAAAAAGAGCAACAAACTAAACTTAAACCAAATAGGAGAAAGCAAATAATTAAAATCAAAGCAGAATTAAATGATTTGGAATCCAAAAAAACTATAGAAAGAATCAACAAAACAAGGAGTTGGTTCTTTGAAAGAATTAACAAAATTGACAAGCCCTTAGCAAATCTTACCAAAAAAACAAGAGAGCATATCGAAATAAACAAAATCGCAGATGAAAATGGTAATATCACGACAGAAATTACCAAGATCCAGAATATCATGAGGGAATACTTCTCAAACCTTTACGCCAACAAATTTGAGAATCTAGAAGAAATGGATGAATTCCTAGAATATTAACATACCCACACTGAACCAAGAAGAGCTAACCCAACTCAACAGGCCTATTTCAAGCTCTGAAATAGAAATGGAAATTAGACAACTTCCACTTAAAAAGAGCCCAGGGCCAGATGGATTCACAGCTGAATTCTATAAGGTCTTCAAAGCAGAGCTCACATCAATACTCCTCAAGCTCTTCAATGAAATTGAAAATGAAGGTTCCTTACGAAACTCATTCTGTGAAGCCACTATATACCTCATCCCCAAACCAGACAGAGATTCATCAAAGAAAGAGAACTATAGACCCATTTCTTTGATGAACATCGATGCAAAACTTCTCAACAAAATACTGGCCAACCGTCTACAACAACTCATCAAAAAATTATACACTATGATCAAACTGGATTCATCACAGGGAGGCAAAGCTGGTTCAACATACACAAATCAATTCATATAATTCAACACATCAACAGGAGCAAGGACAAAAATCACATGGTTGTCTCAATAGATGCGGAAAAGGCATTTGACAAGATCCAAAACCCCTTTATGTTAAAAGATGTGGAGAAACTAGGAATCCATGGAACATTCCTCAATGTAATAAAGGCTGTGTATGAGAAACCCACTGCCAGTATTATACTTAATGGTGAAAATCTAAAGCCATTCCCTCTAAACTCAGGAACGAGACAAGGATGCCCACTCTCTCCACTCCTTTTTAACATAGTACTAGAATTCCTAGGCAGTGCAATAAGGCAAGAAGCAAGCATAAAGGGGATCCAAGTAGGCAAAGAGGAAATAAAACTATCCCTCTTTGCCGATGACATCATTCTGTATTTAAAGAATCCTATAGACTCTAGTCCCAAGCTCCTTGAGCTGATTCAAAGCTTTGGAAGGGTAGCAGGCCATAAAATCAACCCTCACAAATCAACTGCCTTCATTTACGCCAACAGTGAGAGGAACGAGGCAATAATCAGGAAAGAAACTCCTTTCACAATAGCCTCAAAGAAAATAAAGTACCTAGGAATTAGCTTAACTAAGAATGTAAAGGACCGTTTAGATGAAAACTTTAAAACCCTAAAAAAGGAAATTAAAGCAGAACTAAGGAAATGGAAAAAGCTCCCATGCTCCTGGATTGGAAGAATCAACATTGTGAAAATGACAATCTTGCCAAGGGCTATCTACAAATTCAATGCAATACCCATCAACATCCCAATGTCATTCTTTAAAGAAATAGAAGAGGCAATTCAAAATTTCATATGGAATAATAAAAGACCCCGTATAGCAAAAACACTTCTTAGCAGAAAGAACAGCGCTGGAGGAATTTCAATTCCAAACTTTAGACTCTATTACAGAGCTATAATTCTCAAAACAGCTTGGTACTGGCACAAGAACAGGCCTGAAGTCCAATGGAATAGAACTGCGGAGCCAGATATTAAACCACAGACCTATGGCCACCTAATCTTTGACAAGAGAGCCAAAAAAATAGAATGGAAGAAAGATAGCCTCTTCAACAAGTTGTGGTGGCAGAACTGGTTAAGCACCTGCAGAAAATTAAGTTGGATCCTTCTTTGTCACCTTGCACTAGAATTAACTCCAAATGGATCAAAGACCTGGAGGTAAAAGCTGACACACTGAAAAGTTTACAGGAAGGAATAGGAGATACACTAGGCCTCCTTGGCACAGGTCGAAACTTTCTTAATAAGGACCAAGAATCACAACAAATCAGAGAAAGGCTGGATAAGTGGGACTGCATTAAACTGCAGAGCTTTTGTATGGCAACGGATATAGCTAGTAAACTAATCAGGAAGCCTACGGAGTGGGAGAAGATCTTCACCAACCAAACAACGGACAAAGGCCTCATATCTAAAATATATCAACAACTCACAAAATTGAATCACTCCAAAACTAACTTCCAAAGTAACACCCATCCCATTAAAAAATGGGGCAAAGACTTAAAGAGAGTCTTCTCTGAAGAAGAAACAAAAATGGCCTATAGACACATGAAGAAATGCTCCACATCTCTGGTCATAAAAGAAATGCAAATCAAAACAACTCTAAGATTCCACCTCACTCCAGCTAGAATGTCCAGGATCAGGAAAACGAATGACAACAGATGCTGGAGGGGATGTGGCCAGGAGGGATCACTACTACACTGTTGGTGGGAGTGCAAACTCGTTCAACCACTATGGAAAGCAGTGTGGCAGTGCCTCAAAAGGCTAAACATAGAACTCCCCTATGACCCAGCAATTCGACCACATGGCATTTACCCAACAATCCAGAAACAAGGGCATACTAAACCCACTAGCACAACAATATTCACTGCAGCACTATTCACCATAGCAAAGATATGGAACCAACCCAGATGTCCCTCAGTTGATGAGTGGATCAACAAGTTGTGTTATTTGTACACAATGGAATTCTATGCTGCTGTCAGGAAGATTGACATCGCCCCATTTGTTAGGAAATGGAAAGACTTAGAACAAATCATATTAAGTGAAGTAAGCCAGACTCAAAGGAACTTAGGCTCAGTGGTTTCCCTCATTCGTCATAATCAGTAGACACCTTGGGCTCTACTAGCAGAGATTTGCCATAGAGCAAAAGGCCATATAATGTGAAGCTAATTGAAAGGACCTCCAGGATACTGAAACAAAAGCCACATAATGAATGATTGTTGTCCTTAATGTACTATGTTGTCTCTCATCTCCTTTGCTGTCCCTTGGTTATCCCATATTGGTATAGTATCTCACTTTGTTATCTGATATATTGAATTTTTTTCTATTTGGATATTTGAAATTTGATAGGGAAGGGGGGAAAACCAAGACGGTTGGGGGGTGTGGGGTTGGAGGGAAATGGGTACCAAGACATGTGAAAGGCTATCAATGTATGTGAATTAATGCACCTTCTACCTGGCAAATATCATGTAACCCTTTTACTAATTACAATAAAAAATGAAAAAAAAGAAAGTTGTAGTGTGTGGGGAGGATGATGGGGTCAAATACATTTCTTCATAGAAATTTACCTCATCTGGTTACCCTGGATTTTCCTGGCCTTCTTCTTAGAGAAAGGCCTGTTATACTGGATTTGTGGCTTGGCAAAGATCTAGCATGTACATCTTCGAGTAAGACATCCACAACTTCCATGCCTGAGACTCGAGTTTCCAGACCTTTGGCAACAGCACAGCAACATCTTTCTTCCTCCTGAGCCACAGGCCAACTGAGCTGGATTGAGTAGGTTGTTAGTTACAGTGGCTTGGTTACCAGGGTTCCATACTCTGTTCCATTGTGAGGGAGGCAGGGTCACCTTTCAGGGCCCAATGACCAAAGATCCTTGCCCACAGAAGAACTCACCAAAGACATACTGGAGGCTGAATCTCTCCTCCAATCTCACAATATACATGTGGATGTAGTAAACAGCACACCTTATTTGTCCAATCCTAATGTCTTCCGCTAGGCCCAGCTACCAGTCTGGTCTCAGGCTCAAGGAGCCTTTCTTAGGTAAGATCCAAACTTAAGGGTCAATATTGCCCTCATCCTTTACAAAACATTTGCTTCACAGTGCTTTCTCTACCTGCATTTTGCCCCTTGTCGATTTTTTTTTGTTTTTGCTAGTCTGGGGACTTGACCTCAGAGTGTGAACATTGTTCTTGGGCTTTCTTTTCGCTTTAGCTCTCCCACCGAGCCACAGCACCACTTGCAGCGTTTTCTATGTATGTGGTAATGAGGAATCAAACCTGAGCCTTTTTGCGTGGTAGCCAAGGACTCTACCACTAGGTCAAACACACAGGGCATCTTGCACATATTTTTGACGTCAATCTACTAGGATATTATTAGGTTTCTGTATCCTAATCAATTTTTTCCTGATGATTAGCTTTGCTGTCATGTGTAAAAAATGCAAGAGGGAAAAACACAGAAGAATTAGTGAAATTTAAAAAAAAGCATTACACACATAGATAAGTGTTCATTCTTTGTAGGAGAAAGGATACTTTGATATGATGATGATGATTTTATAATTACTATGTCAGGATTGAGAGTTTGGCATAGTGGTTCAGTGCTTGCCTAGCATCCATGAAGATCTGGGTTTGATTGCTCAGTATCACATAGATAGAAAATCTAGATGTGGCACTGTGGCTCAAGTGGCAGAGGGCTAGACTTGAAAAACCCCGAGGACAGTGCTCAGGCCCTCAATTCAAGCCCCAAGACGGCAGAAAGATAAAAGAAAATAAAAATGCTTTTTACGAGCTAATTCACTCACAGAATTTGCTGCTGAAATCTTCGCTTCTGCATCTTGTGAAATACCCCTTTCCCTCAACGTAGACAAGAAAAACAGATCCATCCCATGGTCCACTGTGAGGCCACTGGTTGGGCTAAGAGCTAGTCGTGCAGCAACACATAGGTTTTATTCTAATACTTTCCAAACTTTGAAATTTGATAGGGAAGGGGGGAAAATCAAGACGGGAGGGGGGTGTGGGGGGGGAGGGAAACGGTTACCAAGACATGTGAAAGGGTATCAATGCATGTGAATTATTGCACCTTCTATCTGGCAAATATCATGTAACCCTTTTACTAATTACAATAAAAAAATAAAAATTGAAAAAAATTAAAAAAAAAAAGAAAAACACATTCATCTCATGGTCCACTGTGAGGCCACTGGTTGGGCTAAGAGCTAGTCGTGCAACAACACATAGGTTTTATTCTAATACTTTCCAAACTTTGTACTCAAATATGCTACCTACTTACCAACTTAGGTCAGTTATCCTTATGCTATACCTTTTCTTCTTTACTACAATATTCTTACACTCCTACGTTAATCCTCTTGTACCTCCCCTGACCTCTCTCATTCTTTTTTTCTATCTCTGGACCTCTGCTCGTCTTTCAACCCTTATACTGCACGGATCTACACTTGATGGCTGTTGAGCAACATTGTATATGTACGTGGTTAATTATTCTCTAGGCTCAGAGGGACTTAAAGACAATAGAGATTGGATTGAGAGGCTTATTGTTTTGGGTATAAAACGCTTATCATTGGTTGTGTTAGACTGGTCTGTAAGTGCACAAAAAAGAAAGAGTGATAATACCAATCAAAACTTGTGAACATCTAGTGTCTGCCAGCTACAGAGGTCTAGGTTGGTTATATCTGAAAAACTATAATCGTATTTAGTAGTAATCTTGCTCCCATTTCAAATGGGCAGAACAAGAAACTCAAGAAAAGTGTCAAATCAAGAAACAACATCCCCCACCCAATGGAAACAGACAATGGAACAGTCACTGCCAAACCTAGAGGAGAGCCGTCCAAGTGCTTCACAAATGCAAATGATAAACATTATTAGTGGAAAATGTGAAAATATAAAGAAAGGAATATGGAGGAAGCCATAGCTGAACAAGAGGAAACCATAAACAAGGTGATAAGTGAAAAAGAAGAAGCCATAAAGGAGGCCATAATAAAGGTTTTTCAAAGAAAGATGGATGAATTCATAGAATCCACAAATCAAAACGTGACCAAACTTCAGCAAATGTCCAAAGAAAATAAAGCTACTGAGCTAACCACTCAGAAGGAAATCAAGGAGATAAAGAAATCCATACATGATCTAAAACAAGAGATGCAAGGCATCAAAAATTAGCAATTAGAAGCAAGGGAGATGAAAAATAAAGTAGATAGCTTTGATCGCAGGTTAAACAATGCAGAGGAGAGAATCTCCGGGGCTGAATATAATTTAGTTATTATAGAGAAAGAACAGAAAATGAGTCAATCCAAATCTAGGAAATAAGAGAGAGCGCTTCAGGAAGTCCAAGATACAATTAGGAAGCCTAATTTAAGGCTAGTTGGTATTGAGAAGGGCGTGGAGAAAGAGGTCAATGGTATTGGACATATACTTCAGGGAATCATCTCAGAGAATTTCCCAAATATCCAGAAGAGCAGGCCCATCCAGATACGAGAAGCTTTTAGAACCCCAAACAGACCTGACCAGAAAAGAACATCCCACCGCCACATTGTGATCCGAACTGGATCAATAGAAACGATAGGAAAGATCCTAAAGGCAGCCAGGGAAAAGGGATCAGTAACCTGTAAAGGCAAACCAATCAGAATGACCCCAGATTTCTCAGCAGAGACCATGCAAGCACGAAGTGACTGGAAGCATATATGTCATGCCCTTAAATCAAATAACTACCAACCAAGAATACTGTAGCCAGCTAAGCTCTCATTCATAACTGAAGGAAGAATAAAAACATTCCATTCCAGGGAAAAGCTGCAACAATATGTCGAAACAAAACCAACACTACAGAGAATTCTCAAAGATGCTCTATACATAGGAAACCAAAATAAATGCAATATAGGGAAAGAAATGGCACCTAAACAGCATACCATCTAAGGACCACAAGAACTGTCAAGACCCAGGCCCTACTAAAAGCTTTTAAAAATGGTAGGAACTAATAAATATCTCTCAATCCTAACTCTCAATATCAATGGACTTAACTCTCCAATTAAACGGCATAGGCTGTCTAGTTGGATCAAAAAGCAAGAGCCATCGTTCTGCTGTCTTCAAGAGACACATCTTACCCAAAAACAATCATCTTTTGAAAGTGAGAGGTTGGAATAAACACTATCTAGCTAACTGCCCCCATAAACAGGCTGGAGTTGCCATCCTCATATCAGATACAATAGACTTCAAACTAAAATTAGTAAGAAAAGACAAAGAAGGTTACTACATACTACTAAAGGGATCTTTCCTCCAGGGAGACATAACGATCCTAAATATTTACACACCCAATCACGGAGCTCCAAACTTCATCAAGCAAACTTTACTTACACTGAAACCATACATAGATTGAAATACAGTGATTGTTGGTGAGTTTAACACACCACTCTCACCTATGGACAGATCAACAAGGCAAAACTCAAGAGAGAAACCTTAGAACTGAACAACTATATAGACCAACTAGATCTAACAGACATCTGCAGAATATTCCACCCAGTAACAACACAATACACGTTTTTCTCAGCAGCACATGGAACATTTTCCATAATAGACCACATCTTAGGCCATAAAACAAACCTGGACAGATTCAGAAACACTGAAATTATTCCATGCACACTCTCAGACCATAAAGGCATCAAATTGGAACTGAACACATATCTCCACCAACCAAAACCCTGTAACTCATGGAGACTGAACCCCACATTGTTGAATCAAAAACAATGGGTAATCGAAGAGATCAGAACAGATATCCAACTGTTTATGAAATTTAACAATAAGGAGCACACAAATATCAACTCCTTAGGGACACAACAAAGCAGTAGTCAGAGGAAAATTTATAGCGCTGAGTGAATACAACAGCAAATTGGAAAAATGGCAAACCAACCAGTTAATGTCTCACTTTAACCTCCTGGAAAAAGAGCAACAAACTAAACTTAAACCAAATAGGAGAAAGCAAATAATTAAAATCAAAGCAGAATTAAATGATTTGGAATCCAAAAAAACTATAGAAAGAATCAACAAAACAAGGAGTTGGTTCTTTGAAAGAATTAACAAAATTGACAAGCCCTTAGCAAATCTTACCAAAAAAACAAGAGAGCATATCGAAATAAACAAAATCGCAGATGAAAATGGTAATATCACGACAGAAATTACCAAGATCCAGAATATCATGAGGGAATACTTCTCAAACCTTTACGCCAACAAATTTGAGAATCTAGAAGAAATGGATGAATTCCTAGAATATTAACATACCCACACTGAACCAAGAAGAGCTAACCCAACTCAACAGGCCTATTTCAAGCTCTGAAATAGAAATGGAAATTAGGCAACTTCCACTTAAAAAGAGCCCAGGGCCAGATGGATTCACAGCTGAATTCTATAAGGTCTTCAAAGCAGAGCTCACATCAATACTCCTCAAGCTCTTCAATGAAATTGAAAATGAAGGTTCCTTACGAAACTCATTCTGTGAAGCCAGTATATACCTCATCCCCAAACCAGACAGAGATTCATCAAAGAAAGAGAACTATAGACCCATTTCTTTGATGAACATCGATGCAAAACTTCTCAACAAAATACTGGCCAACCGTCTACAACAACTCATCAAAAAATTATACACTATGATCAAACTGGATTCATCACAGGGAGGCAAAGCTGGTTCAACATACACAAATCAATTCATATAATTCAACACATCAACAGGAGCAAGGACAAAAATCACATGGTTGTCTCAATAGATGCGGAAAAGGCATTTGACAAGATCCAAAACCCCTTTATGTTAAAAGATGTGGAGAAACTAGGAATCCATGGAACATTCCTCAATGTAATAAAGGCTGTGTATGAGAAACCCACTGCCAGTATTATACTTAATGGTGAAAATCTAAAGCCATTCCCTCTAAACTCAGGAACGAGACAAGGATGCCCACTCTCTCCACTCCTTTTTAACATAGTACTAGAATTCCTAGGCAGTGCAATAAGGCAAGAAGCAAGCATAAAGGGGATCCAAGTAGGCAAAGAGGAAATAAAACTATCCCTCTTTGCCGATGACATCATTCTGTATTTAAAGAATCCTATAGACTCTAGTCCCAAGCTCCTTGAGCTGATTCAAAGCTTTGGAAGGGTAGCAGGCCATAAAATCAACCCTCACAAATCAACTGCCTTCATTTACGCCAACAGTGAGAGGAACGAGGCAATAATCAGGAAAGAAACTCCTTTCACAATAGCCTCAAAGAAAATAAAGTACCTAGGAATTAGCTTAACTAAGAATGTAAAGGACCGTTTAGATGAAAACTTTAAAACCCTAAAAAAGGAAATTAAAGCAGAACTAAGGAAATGGAAAAAGCTCCCATGCTCCTGGATTGGAAGAATCAACATTGTGAAAATGACAATCTTGCCAACTGCTATCTACAAATTCAATGCAATACCCATCAACATCCCAATGTCATTCTTTAAAGAAATAGAAGAGGCAATTCAAAATTTCATATGGAATAATAAAAGACCCCGTATAGCAAAAACACTTCTTAGCAGAAAGAACAGCGCTGGAGGAATTTCAATTCCAAACTTTAGACTCTATTACAGAGCTATAATTCTCAAAACAGCTTGGTACTGGCACAAGAACAGGCCTGAAGTCCAATGGAATAGAACTGCGGAGCCAGATATTAAACCACAGACCTATGGCCACCTAATCTTTGACAAGAGAGCCAAAAAAATAGAATGGAAGAAAGATAGCCTCTTCAACAAGTTGTGGTGGCAGAACTGGTTAAGCACCTGCAGAAAATTAAGTTGGATCCTTCTTTGTCACCTTGCACTAGAATTAACTCCAAATGGATCAAAGACCTGGAGGTAAAAGCTGACACACTGAAAAGTTTACAGGAAGGAATAGGAGATACACTAGGCCTCCTTGGCACAGGTCAAAACTTTCTTAATAAGGACCAAGAATCACAACAAATCAGAGAAAGCCTGGATAAGTGGGACTGCATTAAACTGCAGAGCTTTTGTATGGCAACGGATATAGCTAGTAAACTAATCAGGAAGCCTACGGAGTGGGAGAAGATCTTCACCAACCAAACAACGGACAAAGGCCTCTTATCTAAAATATATCAACAACTCACAAAATTGAATCACTCCAAAACTAACTTCCAAAGTAACACCCATCCCATTAAAAAATGGGGCAAAGACTTAAAGAGAGTCTTCTCTGAAGAAGAAACAAAAATGGCCTATAGACACATGAAGAAATGCTCCACATCTCTGGTCATAAAAGAAATGCAAATCAAAACAACTCTAAGATTCCACCTCACTCCAGCTAGAATGTCCAGGATCAGGAAAACGAATGACAACAGATGCTGGAGGGGATGTGGCCAGGAGGGATCACTACTACACTGTTGGTGGGAGTGCAAACTCGTTCAACCACTATGGAAAGCAGTGTGGCAGTGCCTCAAAAGGCTAAACATAGAACTCCCCTATGACCCAGCAATTCGACCACATGGCATTTACCCAACAATCCAGAAACAAGGGCATACTAAACCCACTAGCACAACAATATTCACTGCAGCACTATTCACCATAGCAAAGATATGGAACCAACCCAGATGTCCCTCAGTTGATGAGTGGATCAACAAGTTGTGGTATTTGTACACAATGGAATTCTATGCTGCTGTCAGGAAGATTGACATCGCCCCATTTGTTAGGAAATGGAAAGACTTAGAACAAATCATATTAAGTGAAGTAAGCCAGACTCAAAGGAACTTAGGCTCAGTGGTTTCCCTCATTCGTCATAATCAGTAGAAACCTTGGGCTCTACTAGCAGAGATTTGCCATAGAGCAAAAGGCCATATAATGTGAAGCTAATTGAAAGGACCTCCAGGATACTGAAACAAAAGCCACATAATGAATGATTGTTGTCCTTAATGTACTATGTTGTCTCTCATCTCCTTTGCTGTCCCTTGGTTATCCCATATTGGTATAGTATCTCACTTTGTTATCTGATATATTGAATTTTTTTCTATTTGGATATTTGAAATTTGATAGGGAAGGGGGGAAAACCAAGACGGTTGGGGGGTGTGGGGTTGGAGGGAAATGGGTACCAAGACATGTGAAAGGCTATCAATGTATGTGAATTAATGCACCTTCTACCTGGCAAATATCATGTAACCCTTTTACTAATTACAATAAAAAATGAAAAAAAAGAAAGTTGTAGTGTGTGGGGAGGATGATGGGGTCAAATACATTTCTTCATAGAAATTTACCTCATCTGGTTACCCTGGATTTTCCTGGCCTTCTTCTTAGAGAAAGGCCTGTTATACTGGATTTGTGGCTTGGCAAAGATCTAGCATGTACATCTTCGAGTAAGACATCCACAACTTCCATGCCTGAGACTCGAGTTTCCAGACCTTTGGCAACAGCACAGCAACATCTTTCTTCCTCCTGAGCCACAGGCCAACTGAGCTGGATTGAGTAGGTTGTTAGTTACAGTGGCTTGGTTACCAGGGTTCCATACTCTGTTCCATTGTGAGGGAGGCAGGGTCACCTTTCAGGGCCCAATGACCAAAGATCCTTGCCCACAGAAGAACTCACCAAAGACATACTGGAGGCTGAATCTCTCCTCCAATCTCACAATATACATGTGGATGTAGTAAACAGCACACCTTATTTGTCCAATCCTAATGTCTTCCGCTAGGCCCAGCTACCAGTCTGGTCTCAGGCTCAAGGAGCCTTTCTTAGGTAAGATCCAAACTTAAGGGTCAATATTGCCCTCATCCTTTACAAAACATTTGCTTCACAGTGCTTTCTCTACCTGCATTTTGCCCCTTGTCGATTTTTTTTTGTTTTTGCTAGTCTGGGGACTTGACCTCAGAGTGTGAACATTGTTCTTGGGCTTTCTTTACGCTTTAGCTTTCCCACCGAGCCACAGCACCACTTGCAGCGTTTTCTATGTATGTGGTAATGAGGAATCAAACCTGAGCCTTTTTGCGTGGTAGCCAAGGACTCTACCACTAGGTCAAACACACAGGGCATCTTGCACATATTTTTGACGTCAATCTACTAGGATATTATTAGGTTTCTGTATCCTAATCAATTTTTTCCTGATGATTAGCTTTGCTGTCATGTGTAAAAAATGCAAGAGGGAAAAACACAGAAGAATTAGTGAAATTTAAAAAAAAGCATTACACACATAGATAAGTGTTCATTCTTTGTAGCAGAAAGGATACTTTGATATGATGATGATGATTTTATAATTACTATGTCAGGATTGAGAGTTTGGCATAGTGGTACAGTGCTTGCCTAGCATCCATGAAGATCTGGGTTTGATTGCCCAGTATCACATAGATAGAAAATCTAGATGTGGCACTGTGGCTCAAGTGGCAGAGGGCTAGACTTGAAAAACCCCGAGGACAGTGCTCAGGCCCTCAATTCAAGCCCCAAGACGGCAGAAAGATAAAAGAAAATAAAAATGCTTTTTACGAGCTAATTCACTCACAGAATTTGCTGCTGAAATCTTCGCTTCTGCATCTTGTGAAATACCCCTTTCCCTCAACGTAGACAAGAAAAACAGATCCATCCCATGGTCCACTGTGAGGCCACTGGTTGGGCTAAGAGCTAGTCGTGCAGCAACACATAGGTTTTATTCTAATACTTTCCAAACTTTGAAATTTGATAGGGATGGGGGGAAAATCAAGACGGGAGGGGGGTGTGGGGGGGGGAGGGAAACGGGTACCAAGACATGTGAAAGGGTATCAATGCATGTGAATTATTGCACCTTCTATCTGGCAAATATCATGTAACCCTTTTACTAATTACAATAAAAAATAAAAATTAAAAAAAAATTAAAAAAAAAAGAAAAACACATTCATCTCATGGTCCACTGTGAGGCCACTGGTTGGGCTAAGAGCTAGTCGTGCAGCAACACATAGGTTTTATTCTAATACTTTCCAAACTTTGTACTCAAATATGCTACCTACTTACCAACTTAGGTCAGTTATCCTTATGCTATACCTTTTCTTCTTTACTACAATATTCTTACACTCCTATGTTAATCCTCTTGTACCTCCCCTGACCTCTCTCATTCTTTTTTTCTATCTCTGGACCTCTGCTCGTCTTTCAACCCTTATACTGCACGGATCTACACTTGATGGCTGTTGAGCAACATTGTATATGTACGTGGTTAATTATTCTCTAGGCTCAGAGGGACTTAAAGACAATAGAGTTTGGATTGAGAGGCTTATTGTTTTGGGTATAAAACGCTTATCATTGGTTGTATTAGACTGGTCTGTAAGTGCACAAAAAAGAAAGAGTGATAATACCAATCAAAACTTGTGAACATCTAGTGTCTGCCAGCTACAGAGGTCTAGGTTGGTTATATCTGAAAAACTATAATCGTATTTAGTAGTAATCTTGCTCCCATTTCAAATGGGCAGAACAAGAAACTCAAGAAAAGTGTCAAATCAAGAAACAACATCCCCCACCCAATGGAAACAGACAATGGAACAGTCACTGCCAAACCTAGAGGAGAGCCGTCCAA
The DNA here is from genome assembly GCF_031878675.1 of Megascapheus bottae. Taxonomy (NCBI): domain Eukaryota; kingdom Metazoa; phylum Chordata; class Mammalia; order Rodentia; family Geomyidae; genus Megascapheus; species Megascapheus bottae. The sequence goes on from NW_028327649.1 coordinate 350,564, forward strand.
GTGCTTCACAAATGCAAATGATAAACATTATTAGTGGAAAATGTGAAAATATAAAGAAAGGAATATGGAGGAAGCCATAGCTGAACAAGAGGAAACCATAAACAAGGTGATAAGTGAAAAAGAAGAAGCCATAAAGGAGGCCATAATAAAGGTTTTTCAAAGAAAGATGGATGAATTCATAGAATCCACAAATCAAAACGTGACCAAACTTCAGCAAATGTCCAAAGAAAATAAAGCTACTGAGCTAACCACTCAGAAGGAAATCAAGGAGATAAAGAAATCCATACATGATCTAAAACAAGAGATGCAAGGCATCAAAAATTAGCAATTAGAAGCAAGGGAGATGAAAAATAAAGTAGATAGCTTTGATAGCAGGTTAAACAATGCAGAGGAGAGAATCTCCGGGGCTGAATATAATTTAGTTATTATAGAGAAAGAACAGAAAATGAGTCAATCCAAATCTAGGAAATAAGAGAGAGCGCTTCAGGAAGTCCAAGATACAATTAGGAAGCCTAATTTAAGGCTAGTTGGTATTGAGGAGGGCGTGGAGAAAGAGGTCAATGGTATTGGACACATACTTCAGGGAATCATCTCAGAGAATTTCCCAAATATCCAGAAGAGCAGGCCCATCCAGATACGAGAAGCTTTTAGAACCCCAAACAGACCTGACCAGAAAAGAACATCCCACCGCCACATTGTGATCCGAACTGGATCAATAGAAACGATAGGAAAGATCCTAAAGGCAGCCAGGGAAAAGGGATCAGTAACCTGTAAAGGCAAACCAATCAGAATGACCCCAGATTTCTCAGCAGAGACCATGCAAGCACGAAGTGACTGGAAGCATATATGTCATGCCCTTAAATCAAATAACTACCAACCAAGAATACTGTAGCCAGCTAAGCTCTCATTCATAACTGAAGGAAGAATAAAAACATTCCATTCCAGGGAAAAGCTGCAACAATATGTCGAAACAAAACCAACACTACAGAGAATTCTCAAAGATGCTCTATACATAGGAAACCAAAATAAATGCAATATAGGGAAAGAAATGGCACCTAAACAGCATACCATCTAAGGACCACAAGAACTGTCAAGACCCAGGCCCTACTAAAAGCTTTTAAAAATGGTAGGAACTAATAAATATCTCTCAATCCTAACTCTCAATATCAATGGACTTAACTCTCCAATTAAACGGCATAGGCTGTCTAGTTGGATCAAAAAGCAAGAGCCATCGTTCTGCTGTCTTCAAGAGACACATCTTACCCCAAAACAATCATCTTTTGAAAGTGAGAGGTTGGAATAAACACTATCTAGCTAACTGCCCCCATAAACAGGCTGGAGTTGCCATCCTCATATCAGATACAATAGACTTCAAACTAAAATTAGTAAGAAAAGACAAAGAAGGTTACTACATACTACTAAAGGGATCTTTCCTCCAGGGCGACATAACGATCCTAAATATTTACACACCCAATCACGGAGCTCCAAACTTCATCAAGCAAACTTTACTTACACTGAAACCATACATAGATTGAAATACAGTGATTGTTGGTGAGTTTAACACACCACTCTCACCTATGGACAGATCAACAAGGCAAAACTCAAGAGAGAAACCTTAGAACTGAACAACTATATAGACCAACTAGATCTAACAGACATCTGCAGAATATTCCACCCAGTAACAACACAATACACGTTTTTCTCAGCAGCACATGGAACATTTTCCATAATAGACCACATCTTAGGCCATAAAACAAACCTGGACAGATTCAGAAACACTGAAATTATTCCATGCACACTCTCAGACCATAAAGGCATCAAATTGGAACTGAACACATATCTCCACCAACCAAAACCCTGTAACTCATGGAGACTGAACCCCACATTGTTGAATCAAAAACAATGGGTAATCGAAGAGATCAGAACAGATATCCAACTGTTTATGAAATTTAACAATAAGGAGCACACAAATATCAACTCCTTAGGGACACAACAAAGCAGTAGTCAGAGGAAAATTTATAGCGCTGAGTGAATACAACAGCAAATTGGAAAAATGGCAAACCAACCAGTTAATGTCTCACTTTAACCTCCTGGAAAAAGAGCAACAAACTAAACTTAAACCAAATAGGAGAAAGCAAATAATTAAAATCAAAGCAGAATTAAATGATTTGGAATCCAAAAAAACTATAGAAAGAATCAACAAAACAAGGAGTTGGTTCTTTGAAAGAATTAACAAAATTGACAAGCCCTTAGCAAATCTTACCAAAAAAACAAGAGAGCATATCGAAATAAACAAAATCGCAGATGAAAATGGTAATATCACGACAGAAATTACCAAGATCCAGAATATCATGAGGGAATACTTCTCAAACCTTTACGCCAACAAATTTGAGAATCTAGAAGAAATGGATGAATTCCTAGAATATTAACATACCCACACTGAACCAAGAAGAGCTAACCCAACTCAACAGGCCTATTTCAAGCTCTGAAATAGAAATGGAAATTAGGCAACTTCCACTTAAAAAGAGCCCAGGGCCAGATGGATTCACAGCTGAATTCTATAAGGTCTTCAAAGCAGAGCTCACATCAATACTCCTCAAGCTCTTCAATGAAATTGAAAATGAAGGTTCCTTACGAAACTCATTCTGTGAAGCCAGTATATACCTCATCCCCAAACCAGACAGAGATTCATCAAAGAAAGAGAACTATAGACCCATTTCTTTGATGAACATCGATGCAAAACTTCTCAACAAAATACTGGCCAACCGTCTACAACAACTCATCAAAAAATTATACACTATGATCAAACTGGATTCATCACAGGGAGGCAAAGCTGGTTCAACATACACAAATCAATTCATATAATTCAACACATCAACAGGAGCAAGGACAAAAATCACATGGTTGTCTCAATAGATGCGGAAAAGGCATTTGACAAGATCCAAAACCCCTTTATGTTAAAAGATGTGGAGAAACTAGGAATCCATGGAACATTCCTCAATGTAATAAAGGCTGTGTATGAGAAACCCACTGCCAGTATTATACTTAATGGTGAAAATCTAAAGCCATTCCCTCTAAACTCAGGAACGAGACAAGGATGCCCACTCTCTCCACTCCTTTTTAACATAGTACTAGAATTCCTAGGCAGTGCAATAAGGCAAGAAGCAAGCATAAAGGGGATCCAAGTAGGCAAAGAGGAAATAAAACTATCCCTCTTTGCCGATGACATCATTCTGTATTTAAAGAATCCTATAGACTCTAGTCCCAAGCTCCTTGAGCTGATTCAAAGCTTTGGAAGGGTAGCAGGCCATAAAATCAACCCTCACAAATCAACTGCCTTCATTTACGCCAACAGTGAGAGGAACGAGGCAATAATCAGGAAAGAAACTCCTTTCACAATAGCCTCAAAGAAAATAAAGTACCTAGGAATTAGCTTAACTAAGAATGTAAAGGACCGTTTAGATGAAAACTTTAAAACCCTAAAAAAGGAAATTAAAGCAGAACTAAGGAAATGGAAAAAGCTCCCATGCTCCTGGATTGGAAGAATCAACATTGTGAAAATGACAATCTTGCCAAGGGCTATCTACAAATTCAATGCAATACTCATCAACATCCCAATGTCATTCTTTAAAGAAATAGAAGAGGCAATTCAAAATTTCATATGGAATAATAAAAGACCCCGTATAGCAAAAATACTTCTTAGCAGAAAGAACAGCGCTGGAGGAATTTCAATTCCAAATTTAAGACTCTCTTACAGAGCTATAATTCTCAAAACAGCTTGGTACTGGCACAAGAACAGGCCTGAAGTCCAATGGAATAGAACTGCGGAGCCAGATATTAAACCACAGACCTATGGCCACCTAATCTTTGACAAGAGAGCCAAAAAAATAGAATGGAAGAAAGATAGCCTCTTCAACAAGTTGTGGTGGCAGAACTGGTTAAGCACCTGCAGAAAATTAAGTTGGATCCTTCTTTGTCACCTTGCACTAGAATTAACTCCAAATGGATCAAAGACCTGGAGGTAAAAGCTGACACACTGAAAAGTTTACAGGAAGGAATAGGAGATACACTAGGCCTCCTTGGCACAGGTCGAAACTTTCTTAATAAGGACCAAGAATCACAACAAATCAGAGAAAGGCTGGATAAGTGGGACTGCATTAAACTGCAGAGCTTTTGTATGGCAACGGATATAGCTAGTAAACTAATCAGGAAGCCTACGGAGTGGGAGAAGATCTTCACCAACCAAACAACGGACAAAGGCCTCATATCTAAAATATATCAACAACTCACAAAATTGAATCACTCCAAAACTAACTTCCAAAGTAACACCCATCCCATTAAAAAATGGGGCAAAGACTTAAAGAGAGTCTTCTCTGAAGAAGAAACAAAAATGGCCTATAGACACATGAAGAAATGCTCCACATCTCTGGTCATAAAAGAAATGCAAATCAAAACAACTCTAAGATTCCACCTCACTCCAGCTAGAATGTCCAGGATCAGGAAAACGAATGACAACAGATGCTGGAGGGGATGTGGCCAGGAGGGATCACTACTACACTGTTGGTGGGAGTGCAAACTCGTTCAACCACTATGGAAAGCAGTGTGGCAGTGCCTCAAAAGGCTAAACATAGAACTCCCCTATGACCCAGCAATTCGACCACATGGCATTTACCCAACAATCCAGAAACAAGGGCATACTAAACCCACTAGCACAACAATATTCACTGCAGCACTATTCACCATAGCAAAGATATGGAACCAACCCAGATGTCCCTCAGTTGATGAGTGGATCAACAAGTTGTGGTATTTGTACACAATGGAATTCTATGCTGCTGTCAGGAAGATTGACATCGCCCCATTTGTTAGGAAATGGAAAGACTTAGAACAAATCATATTAAGTGAAGTAAGCCAGACTCAAAGGAACTTAGGCTCAGTGGTTTCCCTCATTCGTCATAATCAGTAGACACCTTGGGCTCTACTAGCAGAGATTTGCCATAGAGCAAAAGGCCATATAATGTGAAGCTAATTGAAAGGACCTCCAGGATACTGAAACAAAAGCCACATAATGAATGATTGTTGTCCTTAATGTACTATGTTGTCTCTCATCTCCTTTGCTGTCCCTTGGTTATCCCATATTGGTATAGTATCTCACTTTGTTATCTGATATATTGAATTTTTTTCTATTTGGATATTTGAAATTTGATAGGGAAGGGGGGAAAACCAAGACGGTTGGGGGGTGTGGGGTTGGAGGGAAATGGGTACCAAGACATGTGAAAGGCTATCAATGTATGTGAATTAATGCACCTTCTACCTGGCAAATATCATGTAACCCTTTTACTAATTACAATAAAAAATGAAAAAAAAGAAAGTTGTAGTGTGTGGGGAGGATGATGGGGTCAAATACATTTCTTCATAGAAATTTACCTCATCTGGTTACCCTGGATTTTCCTGGCCTTCTTCTTAGAGAAAGTCCTGTTATACTGGATTTGTGGCTTGGCAAAGATCTAGCATGCACATCTTCGAGTAAGACATCCACAACTTCCATGCCTGAGACTCGAGTTTCCAGACCTTTGGCAACAGCACAGCAACATCTTTCTTCCTCCTGAGCCACAGGCCAACTGAGCTGGCTTGAATAGGTTGTTAGTTACAGTGGCTTGGTTACCAGGGTTCCATACTCTGTTCCATTGTGAGGGAGGCAGGGTCACCTTTCAGGGCCCAATGACCAAAGATCCTTGCCCACAGAAGAACTCACCAAAGACATACTGGAGGCTGAATCTCTCCTCCAATCTCACAATATACATGTGGATGTAGTAAACAGCACACCTTATTTGTCCAATCCTAATGTCTTCCGCTAGGCCCAGCTACCAGTCTGGTCTCAGGCTCAAGGAGCCTTTCTTAGGTAAGATCCAAACTTAAGGGTCAATATTGCCCTCATCCTTTACAAAACATTTGCTTCACAGTGCTTTCTCTACCTGCATTTTGCCCCTTGTCGATTTTTTTTTTGTTTTTGCTAGTCTGGGGACTTGACCTCAGAGTGTGAACATTGTTCTTGGGCTTTCTTTACGCTTTAGCTCTCCCACCGAGCCACAGCACCACTTGCAGCGTTTTCTATGTATGTGGTAATGAGGAATCAAACCTGAGCCTTTTTGCGTGGTAGCCAAGGACTCTACCACTAGGTCAAACACACAGGGCATCTTGCACATATTTTTGACGTCAATCTACTAGGATATTATTAGGTTTCTGTATCCTAATCAATTTTTTCCTGATGATTAGCTTTGCTGTCATGTGTAAAAAATGCAAGAGGGAAAAACACAGAAGAATTAGTGAAATTTAAAAAAAAGCATTACACACATAGATAAGTGTTCATTCTTTGTAGCAGAAAGGATACTTTGATATGATGATGATGATTTTATAATTACTATGTCAGGATTGAGAGTTTGGCATAGTGGTTCAGTGCTTGCCTAGCATCCATGAAGATCTGGGTTTGATTGCTCAGTATCACATAGATAGAAAATCTAGATGTGGCACTGTGGCTCAAGTGGCAGAGGGCTAGACTTGAAAAACCCCGAGGACAGTGCTCAGGCCCTCAATTCAAGCCCCAAGACGGCAGAAAGATAAAAGAAAATAAAAATGCTTTTTACGAGCTAATTCACTCACAGAATTTGCTGCTGAAATCTTCGCTTCTGCATCTTGTGAAATACCCCTTTCCCTCAACGTAGACAAGAAAAACAGATCCATCCCATGGTCCACTGTGAGGCCACTGGTTGGGCTAAGAGCTAGTCGTGCAGCAACACATAGGTTTTATTCTAATACTTTCCAAACTTTGAAATTTGATAGGGAAGGGGGGAAAATCAAGACGGGAGGGGTGTGTGTGGGGGGAGGGAAACGGTTACCAAGACATGTGAAAGGGTATCAATGCATGTGAATTATTGCACCTTCTATCTGGCAAATATCATGTAACCCTTTTACTAATTACAATAAAAAAATAAAAATTGAAAAAAATTAAAAAAAAAAAAAGAAAAACACATTCATCTCATGGTCCACTGTGAGGCCACTGGTTGGGCTAAGAGCTCGTCGTGCAGCAACACATAGGTTTTATTCTAATACTTTCCAAACTTTGTACTCAAATATGCTACCTACTTACCAACTTAGGTCAGTTATCCTTATGCTATACCTTTTCTTCTTTACTACAATATTCTTACACTCCTACGTTAATCCTCTTGTACCTCCCCTGACCTCTCTCATTCTTTTTTTCTATCTCTGGACCTCTGCTCGTGTTTCAACCCTTATACTGCACGGATCTACACTTGATGGCTGTTGAGCAATATTGTATATGTAGGTGGTTAATTATTCTCTAGGCTCAGAGGGACTTAAAGACAATAGAGTTTGGATTGAGAGGCTTATTGTTTTGGGTATAAAACGCTTATCATTGGTTGTATTAGACTGGTCTGTAAGTGCACAAAAAAGAAAGAGTGATAATACCAATCAAAACTTGTGAACATCTAGTGTCTGCCAGCTACAGAGGTCTAGGTTGGTTATATCTGAAAAACTATAATCGTATTTAGTAGTAATCTTGCTCCCATTTCAAATGGGCAGAACAAGAAACTCAAGAAAAGTGTCAAATCAAGAAACAACATCCCCCACCCAATGGAAACAGACAATGGAACAGTCACTGCCAAACCTAGAGGAGAGCCGTCCAAGTGCTTCACAAATGCAAATGATAAACATTATTAGTGGAAAATGTGAAAATATAAAGAAAGGAATATGGAGGAAGCCATAGCTGAACAAGAGGAAACCATAAACAAGGTGATAAGTGAAAAAGAAGAAGCCATAAAGGAGGCCATAATAAAGGTTTTTCAAAGAAAGATGGATGAATTCATAGAATCCACAAATCAAAACGTGACCAAACTTCAGCAAATGTCCAAAGAAAATAAAGCTACTGAGCTAACCACTCAGAAGGAAATCAAGGAGATAAAGAAATCCATACATGATCTAAAACAAGAGATGCAAGGCATCAAAAATTAGCAATTAGAAGCAAGGGAGATGAAAAATAAAGTAGATAGCTTTGATAGCAGGTTAAACAATGCAGAGGAGAGAATCTCCGGGGCTGAATATAATTTAGTTATTATAGAGAAAGAACAGAAAATGAGTCAATCCAAATCTAGGAAATAAGAGAGAGCGCTTCAGGAAGTCCAAGATACAATTAGGAAGCCTAATTTAAGGCTAGTTGGTATTGAGGAGGGCGTGGAGAAAGAGGTCAATGGTATTGGACATATACTTCAGGGAATCATCTCAGAGAATTTCCCAAATATCCAGAAGAGCAGGCCCATCCAGATACGAGAAGCTTTTAGAACCCCAAACAGACCTGACCAGAAAAGAACATCCCACCGCCACATTGTGATCCGAACTGGATCAATAGAAACGATAGGAAAGATCCTAAAGGCAGCCAGGGAAAAGGGATCAGTAACCTGTAAAGGCAAACCAATCAGAATGACCCCAGATTTCTCAGCAGAGACCATGCAAGCACGAAGTGACTGGAAGCATATATGTCATGCCCTTAAATCAAATAACTACCAACCAAGAATACTGTAGCCAGCTAAGCTCTCATTCATAACTGAAGGAAGAATAAAAACATTCCATTCCAGGGAAAAGCTGCAACAATATGTCGAAACAAAACCAACACTACAGAGAATTCTCAAAGATGCTCTATACATAGGAAACCAAAATAAATGCAATATAGGGAAAGAAATGGCACCTAAACAGCATACCATCTAAGGACCACAAGAACTGTCAAGACCCAGGCCCTACTAAAAGCTTTTAAAAATGGTAGGAACTAATAAATATCTCTCAATCCTAACTCTCAATATCAATGGACTTAACTCTCCAATTAAACGGCATAGGCTGTCTAGTTGGATCAAAAAGCAAGAGCCATCGTTCTGCTGTCTTCAAGAGACACATCTTACCCAAAAACAATCATCTTTTGAAAGTGAGAGGTTGGAATAAACACTATCTAGCTAACTGCCCCCATAAACAGGCTGGAGTTGCCATCCTCATATCAGATACAATAGACTTCAAACTAAAATTAGTAAGAAAAGACAAAGAAGGTTACTACATACTACTAAAGGGATCTTTCCTCCAGGGCGACATAACGATCCTAAATATTTACACACCCAATCACGGAGCTCCAAACTTCATCAAGCAAACTTTACTTACACTGAAACCATACATAGATTGAAATACAGTGATTGTTGGTGAGTTTAACACACCACTCTCACCTATGGACAGATCAACAAGGCAAAACTCAAGAGAGAAACCTTAGAACTGAACAACTATATAGACCAACTAGATCTAACAGACATCTGCAGAATATTCCACCCAGTAACAACACAATACACGTTTTTCTCAGCAGCACATGGAACATTTTCCATAATAGACCACATCTTAGGCCATAAAACAAACCTGGACAGATTCAGAAACACTGAAATTATTCCATGCACACTCTCAGACCATAAAGGCATCAAATTGGAACTGAACACATATCTCCACCAACCAAAACCCTGTAACTCATGGAGACTGAACCCCACATTGTTGAATCAAAAACAATGGGTAATCGAAGAGATCAGAACAGATATCCAACTGTTTATGAAATTTAACAATAAGGAGCACACAAATATCAACTCCTTAGGGACACAACAAAGCAGTAGTCAGAGGAAAATTTATAGCGCTGAGTGAATACAACAGCAAATTGGAAAAATGGCAAACCAACCAGTTAATGTCTCACTTTAACCTCCTGGAAAAAGAGCAACAAACTAAACTTAAACCAAATAGGAGAAAGCAAATAATTAAAATCAAAGCAGAATTAAATGATTTGGAATCCAAAAAAACTATAGAAAGAATCAACAAAACAAGGAGTTGGTTCTTTGAAAGAATTAACAAAATTGACAAGCCCTTAGCAAATCTTACCAAAAAAACAAGAGAGCATATCGAAATAAACAAAATCGCAGATGAAAATGGTAATATCACGACAGAAATTACCAAGATCCAGAATATCATGAGGGAATACTTCTCAAACCTTTACGCCAACAAATTTGAGAATCTAGAAGAAATGGATGAATTCCTAGAATATTAACATACCCACACTGAACCAAGAAGAGCTAACCCAACTCAACAGGCCTATTTCAAGCTCTGAAATAGAAATGGAAATTAGACAACTTCCACTTAAAAAGAGCCCAGGGCCAGATGGATTCACAGCTGAATTCTATAAGGTCTTCAAAGCAGAGCTCACATCAATACTCCTCAAGCTCTTCAATGAAATTGAAAATGAAGGTTCCTTACGAAACTCATTCTGTGAAGCCAGTATATACCTCATCCCCAAACCAGACAGAGATTCATCAAAGAAAGAGAACTATAGACCCATTTCTTTGATGAACATCGATGCAAAACTTCTCAACAAAATACTGGCCAACCGTCTACAACAACTCATCAAAAAATTATACACTATGATCAAACTGGATTCATCACAGGGAGGCAAAGCTGGTTCAACATACACAAATCAATTCATATAATTCAACACATCAACAGGAGCAAGGACAAAAATCACATGGTTGTCTCAATAGATGCGGAAAAGGCATTTGACAAGATCCAAAACCCCTTTATGTTAAAAGATGTGGAGAAACTAGGAATCCATGGAACATTCCTCAATGTAATAAAGGCTGTGTATGAGAAACCCACTGCCAGTATTATACTTAATGGTGAAAATCTAAAGCCATTCCCTCTAAACTCAGGAACGAGACAAGGATGCCCACTCTCTCCACTCCTTTTTAACATAGTACTAGAATTCCTAGGCAGTGCAATAAGGCAAGAAGCAAGCATAAAGGGGATCCAAGTAGGCAAAGAGGAAATAAAACTATCCCTCTTTGCCGATGACATCATTCTGTATTTAAAGAATCCTATAGACTCTAGTCCCAAGCTCCTTGAGCTGATTCAAAGCTTTGGAAGGGTAGCAGGCCATAAAATCAACCCTCACAAATCAACTGCCTTCATTTACGCCAACAGTGAGAGGAACGAGGCAATAATCAGGAAAGAAACTCCTTTCACAATAGCCTCAAAGAAAATAAAGTACCTAGGAATTAGCTTAACTAAGAATGTAAAGGACCGTTTAGATGAAAACTTTAAAACCCTAAAAAAGGAAATTAAAGCAGAACTAAGGAAATGGAAAAAGCTCCCATGCTCCTGGATTGGAAGAATCAACATTGTGAAAATGACAATCTTGCCAAGGGCTATCTACAAATTCAATGCAATACCCATCAACATCCCAATGTCATTCTTTAAAGAAATAGAAGAGGCAATTCAAAATTTCATATGGAATAATAAAAGACCCCGTATAGCAAAAACACTTCTTAGCAGAAAGAACAGCGCTGGAGGAATTTCAGTTCCAAACTTTAGACTCTATTACAGAGCTATAATTCTCAAAACAGCTTGGTACTGGCACAAGAACAGGCCTGAAGTCCAATGGAATAGAACTGCGGAGCCAGATATTAAACCACAGACCTATGGCCACCTAATCTTTGACAAGAGAGCCAAAAAAATAGAATGGAAGAAAGATAGCCTCTTCAACAAGTTGTGGTGGCAGAACTGGTTAAGCACCTGCAGAAAATTAAGTTGGATCCTTCTTTGTCACCTTGCACTAGAATTAACTCCAAATGGATCAAAGACCTGGAGGTAAAAGCTGACACACTGAAAAGTTTACAGGAAGGAATAGGAGATACACTAGGCCTCCTTGGCACAGGTCGAAACTTTCTTAATAAGGACCAAGAATCACAACAAATCAGAGAAAGGCTGGATAAGTGGGACTGCATTAAACTGCAGAGCTTTTGTATGGCAACGGATATAGCTAGTAAACTAATCAGGAAGCCTACGGAGTGGGAGAAGATCTTCACCAACCAAACAACGGACAAAGGCCTCATATCTAAAATATATCAACAACTCACAAAATTGAATCACTCCAAAACTAACTTCCAAAGTAACACCCATCCCATTAAAAAATGGGGCAAAGACTTAAAGAGAGTCTTCTCTGAAGAAGAAACAAAAATGGCCTATAGACACATGAAGAAATGCTCCACATCTCTGGTCATAAAAGAAATGCAAATCAAAACAACTCTAAGATTCCACCTCACTCCAGCTAGAATGTCCAGGATCAGGAAAACGAATGACAACAGATGCTGGAGGGGATGTGGCCAGGAGGGATCACTACTACACTGTTGGTGGGAGTGCAAACTCGTTCAACCACTATGGAAAGCAGTGTGGCAGTGCCTCAAAAGGCTAAACATAGAACTCCCCTATGACCCAGCAATTCGACCACATGGCATTTACCCAACAATCCAGAAACAAGGGCATACTAAACCCACTAGCACAACAATATTCACTGCAGCACTATTCACCATAGCAAAGATATGGAACCAACCCAGATGTCCCTCAGTTGATGAGTGGATCAACAAGTTGTGGTATTTGTACACAATGGAATTCTATGCTGCTGTCAGGAAGATTGACATCGCCCCATTTGTTAGGAAATGGAAAGACTTAGAACAAATCATATTAAGTGAAGTAAGCCAGACTCAAAGGAACTTAGGCTCAGTGGTTTCCCTCATTCGTCATAATCAGTAGACACCTTGGGCTCTACTAGCAGAGATTTGCCATAGAGCAAAAGGCCATATAATGTGAAGCTAATTGAAAGGACCTCCAGGATACTGAAACAAAAGCCACATAATGAATGATTGTTGTCCTTAATGTACTATGTTGTCTCTCATCTCCTTTGCTGTCCCTTGGTTATCCCATATTGGTATAGTATCTCACTTTGTTATCTGATATATTGAATTTTTTTCTATTTGGATATTTGAAATTTGATAGGGAAGGGGGGAAAACCAAGACGGTTGGGGGGTGTGGGGTTGGAGGGAAATGGGTACCAAGACATGTGAAAGGCTATCAATGTATGTGAATTAATGCACCTTCTACCTGGCAAATATCATGTAACCCTTTTACTAATTACAATAAAAAATGAAAAAAAAGAAAGTTGTAGTGTGTGGGGAGGATGATGGGGTCAAATACATTTTTCATAGAAATTTACCTCATCTGGTTACCCTGGATTTTCCTGGCCTTCTTCTTAGAGAAAGTCCTGTTATACTGGATTTGTGGCTTGGCAAAGATCTAGCATGCACATCTTCGAGTAAGACATCCACAACTTCCATGCCTGAGACTCGAGTTTCCAGACCTTTGGCAACAGCACAGCAACATCTTTCTTCCTCCTGAGCCACAGGCCAACTGAGCTGGCTTGAATAGGTTGTTAGTTACAGTGGCTTGGTTACCAGGGTTCCATACTCTGTTCCATTGTGAGGGAGGCAGGGTCACCTTTCAGGGCCCAATGACCAAAGATCCTTGCCCACAGAAGAACTCACCAAAGACATACTGGAGGCTGAATCTCTCCTCCAATCTCACAATATACATGTGGATGTAGTAAACAGCACACCTTATTTGTCCAATCCTAATGTCTTCCGCTAGGCCCAGCTACCAGTCTGGTCTCAGGCTCAAGGAGCCTTTCTTAGGTAAGATGCAAACTTAAGGGTCAATATTGCCCTCATCCTTTACAAAACATTTGCTTCACAGTGCTTTCTCTACCTGCATTTTGCCCCTTGTCGATTTTTTTTTGTTTTTGCTAGTCTGGGGACTTGACCTCAGAGTGTGAACATTGTTCTTGGGCTTTCTTTACGCTTTAGCTCTCCCACCGAGCCACAGCACCACTTGCAGCGTTTTCTATGTATGTGGTAATGAGGAATCAAACCTGAGCCTTTTTGCGTGGTAGCCAAGGACTCTACCACTAGGTCAAACACACAGGGCATCTTGCACATATTTTTGACGTCAATCTACTAGGATATTATTAGGTTTCTGTATCCTAATCAATTTTTTCCTGATGATTAGCTTTGCTGTCATGTGTAAAAAATGCAAGAGGGAAAAACACAGAAGAATTAGTGAAATTTAAAAAAAAGCATTACACACATAGATAAGTGTTCATTCTTTGTAGGAGAAAGGATACTTTGATATGATGATGATGATTTTATAATTACTATGTCAGGATTGAGAGTTTGGCATAGTGGTTCAGTGCTTGCCTAGCATCCATGAAGATCTGGGTTTGATTGCTCAGTATCACATAGATAGAAAATCTAGATGTGGCACTGTGGCTCAAGTGGCAGAGGGCTAGACTTGAAAAACCCCGAGGACAGTGCTCAGGCCCTCAATTCAAGCCCCAAGACGGCAGAAAGATAAAAGAAAATAAAAATGCTTTTTACGAGCTAATTCACTCACAGAATTTGCTGCTGAAATCTTCGCTTCTGCATCTTGTGAAATACCCCTTTCCCTCAACGTAGACAAGAAAAACAGATCCATCCCATGGTCCACTGTGAGGCCACTGGTTGGGCTAAGAGCTAGTCGTGCAGCAACACATAGGTTTTATTCTAATACTTTCCAAACTTTGAAATTTGATAGGGAAGGGGGGAAAATCAAGACGGGAGGGGTGTGTGTGGGGGGAGGGAAACGGTTACCAAGACATGTGAAAGGGTATCAATGCATGTGAATTATTGCACCTTCTATCTGGCAAATATCATGTAACCCTTTTACTAATTACAATAAAAAAATAAAAATTGAAAAAAATTAAAAAAAAAAAAAGAAAAACACATTCATCTCATGGTCCACTGTGAGGCCACTGGTTGGGCTAAGAGCTCGTCGTGCAGCAACACATAGGTTTTATTCTAATACTTTCCAAACTTTGTACTCAAATATGCTACCTACTTACCAACTTAGGTCAGTTATCCTTATGCTATACCTTTTCTTCTTTACTACAATATTCTTACACTCCTACGTTAATCCTCTTGTACCTCCCCTGACCTCTCTCATTCTTTTTTTCTATCTCTGGACCTCTGCTCGTGTTTCAACCCTTATACTGCACGGATCTACACTTGATGGCTGTTGAGCAATATTGTATATGTAGGTGGTTAATTATTCTCTAGGCTCAGAGGGACTTAAAGACAATAGAGATTGGATTGAGAGGCTTATTGTTTTGGGTATAAAACGCTTATCATTGGTTGTATTAGACTGGTCTGTAAGTGCACAAAAAAGAAAGAGTGATAATACCAATCAAAACTTGTGAACATCTAGTGTCTGCCAGCTACAGAGGTCTAGGTTGGTTATATCTGAAAAACTATAATCGTATTTAGTAGTAATCTTGCTCCCATTTCAAATGGGCAGAACAAGAAACTCAAGAAAAGTGTCAAATCAAGAAACAACATCCCCCACCCAATGGAAACAGACAATGGAACAGTCACTGCCAAACCTAGAGGAGAGCCGTCCAAGTGCTTCACAAATGCAAATGATAAACATTATTAGTGGAAAATGTGAAAATATAAAGAAAGGAATATGGAGGAAGCCATAGCTGAACAAGAGGAAACCATAAACAAGGTGATAAGTGAAAAAGAAGAAGCCATAAAGGAGGCCATAATAAAGGTTTTTCAAAGAAAGATGGATGAATTCATAGAATCCACAAATCAAAACGTGACCAAACTTCAGCAAATGTCCAAAGAAAATAAAGCTACTGAGCTAACCACTCAGAAGGAAATCAAGGAGATAAAGAAATCCATACATGATCTAAAACAAGAGATGCAAGGCATCAAAAATTAGCAATTAGAAGCAAGGGAGATGAAAAATAAAGTAGATAGCTTTGATAGCAGGTTAAACAATGCAGAGGAGAGAATCTCCGGGGCTGAATATAATTTAGTTATTATAGAGAAAGAACAGAAAATGAGTCAATCCAAATCTAGGAAATAAGAGAGAGCGCTTCAGGAAGTCCAAGATACAATTAGGAAGCCTAATTTAAGGCTAGTTGGTATTGAGGAGGGCGTGGAGAAAGAGGTCAATGGTATTGGACATATACTTCAGGGAATCATCTCAGAGAATTTCCCAAATATCCAGAAGAGCAGGCCCATCCAGATACGAGAAGCTTTTAGAACCCCAAACAGACCTGACCAGAAAAGAACATCCCACCGCCACATTGTGATCCGAACTGGATCAATAGAAACGATAGGAAAGATCCTAAAGGCAGCCAGGGAAAAGGGATCAGTAACCTGTAAAGGCAAACCAATCAGAATGACCCCAGATTTCTCAGCAGAGACCATGCAAGCACGAAGTGACTGGAAGCATATATGTCATGCCCTTAAATCAAATAACTACCAACCAAGAATACTGTAGCCAGCTAAGCTCTCACTCATAACTGAAGGAAGAATAAAAACATTCCATTCCAGGGAAAAGCTGCAACAATATGTCGAAACAAAACCAACACTACAGAGAATTCTCAAAGATGCTCTATACATAGGAAACCAAAATAAATGCAATATAGGGAAAGAAATGGCACCTAAACAGCATACCATCTAAGGACCACAAGAACTGTCAAGACCCAGGCCCTACTAAAAGCTTTTAAATATGGTAGGAACTAATAAATATCTCTCAATCCTAACTCTCAATATCAATGGACTTAACTCTCCAATTAAACGGCATAGGCTGTCTAGTTGGATCAAAAAGCAAGAGCCATCGTTCTGCTGTCTTCAAGAGACACATCTTACCCCAAAACAATCATCTTTTGAAAGTGAGAGGTTGGAATAAACACTATCTAGCTAACTGCCCCCATAAACAGGCTGGAGTTGCCATCCTCATATCAGATACAATAGACTTCAAACTAAAATTAGTAAGAAAAGACAAAGAAGGTTACTACATACTACTAAAGGGATCTTTCCTCCAGGGCGACATAACGATCCTAAATATTTACACACCCAATCACGGAGCTCCAAACTTCATCAAGCAAACTTTACTTACACTGAAACCATACATAGATTGAAATACAGTGATTGTTGGTGAGTTTAACACACCACTCTCACCTATGGACAGATCAACAAGGCAAAACTCAAGAGAGAAACCTTAGAACTGAACAACTATATAGACCAACTAGATCTAACAGACATCTGCAGAATATTCCACCCAGTAACAACACAATACACGTTTTTCTCAGCAGCACATGGAACATTTTCCATAATAGACCACATCTTAGGCCATAAAACAAACCTGGACAGATTCAGAAACACTGAAATTATTCCATGCACACTCTCAGACCATAAAGGCATCAAATTGGAACTGAACACATATCTCCACCAACCAAAACCCTGTAACTCATGGAGACTGAACCCCACATTGTTGAATCAAAAACAATGGGTAATCGAAGAGATCAGAACAGATATCCAACTGTTTATGAAATTTAACAATAAGGAGCACACAAATATCAACTCCTTAGGGACACAACAAAGCAGTAGTCAGAGGAAAATTTATAGCGCTGAGTGAATACAACAGCAAATTGGAAAAATGGCAAACCAACCAGTTAATGTCTCACTTTAACCTCCTGGAAAAAGAGCAACAAACTAAACTTAAACCAAATAGGAGAAAGCAAATAATTAAAATCAAAGCAGAATTAAATGATTTGGAATCCAAAAAAACTATAGAAAGAATCAACAAAACAAGGAGTTGGTTCTTTGAAAGAATTAACAAAATTGACAAGCCCTTAGCAAATCTTACCAAAAAAACAAGAGAGCATATCGAAATAAACAAAATCGCAGATGAAAATGGTAATATCACGACAGAAATTACCAAGATCCAGAATATCATGAGGGAATACTTCTCAAACCTTTACGCCAACAAATTTGAGAATCTAGAAGAAATGGATGAATTCCTAGAATATTAACATACCCACACTGAACCAAGAAGAGCTAACCCAACTCAACAGGCCTATTTCAAGCTCTGAAATAGAAATGGAAATTAGGCAACTTCCACTTAAAAAGAGCCCAGGGCCAGATGGATTCACAGCTGAATTCTATAAGGTCTTCAAAGCAGAGCTCACATCAATACTCCTCAAGCTCTTCAATGAAATTGAAAATGAAGGTTCCTTACGAAACTCATTCTGTGAAGCCAGTATATACCTCATCCCCAAACCAGACAGAGATTCATCAAAGAAAGAGAACTATAGACCCATTTCTTTGATGAACATCGATGCAAAACTTCTCAACAAAATACTGGCCAACCGTCTACAACAACTCATCAAAAAATTATACACTATGATCAAACTGGATTCATCACAGGGAGGCAAAGCTGGTTCAACATACACAAATCAATTCATATAATTCAACACATCAACAGGAGCAAGGACAAAAATCACATGGTTGTCTCAATAGATGCGGAAAAGGCATTTGACAAGATCCAAAACCCCTTTATGTTAAAAGATGTGGAGAAACTAGGAATCCATGGAACATTCCTCAATGTAATAAAGGCTGTGTATGAGAAACCCACTGCCAGTATTATACTTAATGGTGAAAATCTAAAGCCATTCCCTCTAAACTCAGGAACGAGACAAGGATGCCCACTCTCTCCACTCCTTTTTAACATAGTACTAGAATTCCTAGGCAGTGCAATAAGGCAAGAAGCAAGCATAAAGGGGATCCAAGTAGGCAAAGAGGAAATAAAACTATCCCTCTTTGCCGATGACATCATTCTGTATTTAAAGAATCCTATAGACTCTAGTCCCAAGCTCCTTGAGCTGATTCAAAGCTTTGGAAGGGTAGCAGGCCATAAAATCAACCCTCACAAATCAACTGCCTTCATTTACGCCAACAGTGAGAGGAACGAGGCAATAATCAGGAAAGAAACTCCTTTCACAATAGCCTCAAAGAAAATAAAGTACCTAGGAATTAGCTTAACTAAGAATGTAAAGGACCGTTTAGATGAAAACTTTAAAACCCTAAAAAAGGAAATTAAAGCAGAACTAAGGAAATGGAAAAAGCTCCCATGCTCCTGGATTGGAAGAATCAACATTGTGAAAATGACAATCTTGCCAACTGCTATCTACAAATTCAATGCAATACCCATCAACATCCCAATGTCATTCTTTAAAGAAATAGAAGAGGCAATTCAAAATTTCATATGGAATAATAAAAGACCCCGTATAGCAAAAACACTTCTTAGCAGAAAGAACAGCGCTGGAGGAATTTCAATTCCAAACTTTAGACTCTATTACAGAGCTATAATTCTCAAAACAGCTTGGTACTGGCACAAGAACAGGCCTGAAGTCCAATGGAATAGAACTGCGGAGCCAGATATTAAACCACAGACCTATGGCCACCTAATCTTTGACAAGAGAGCCAAAAAAATAGAATGGAAGAAAGATAGCCTCTTCAACAAGTTGTGGTGGCAGAACTGGTTAAGCACCTGCAGAAAATTAAGTTGGATCCTTCTTTGTCACCTTGCACTAGAATTAACTCCAAATGGATCAAAGACCTGGAGGTAAAAGCTGACACACTGAAAAGTTTACAGGAAGGAATAGGAGATACACTAGGCCTCCTTGGCACAGGTCGAAACTTTCTTAATAAGGACCAAGAATCACAACAAATCAGAGAAAGGCTGGATAAGTGGGACTGCATTAAACTGCAGAGCTTTTGTATGGCAACGGATATAGCTAGTAAACTAATCAGGAAGCCTACGGAGTGGGAGAAGATCTTCACCAACCAAACAACGGACAAAGGCCTCATATCTAAAATATATCAACAACTCACAAAATTGAATCACTCCAAAACTAACTTCCAAAGTAACACCCATCCCATTAAAAAATGGGGCAAAGACTTAAAGAGAGTCTTCTCTGAAGAAGAAACAAAAATGGCCTATAGACACATGAAGAAATGCTCCACATCTCTGGTCATAAAAGAAATGCAAATCAAAACAACTCTAAGATTCCACCTCACTCCAGCTAGAATGTCCAGGATCAGGAAAACGAATGACAACAGATGCTGGAGGGGATGTGGCCAGGAGGGATCACTACTACACTGTTGGTGGGAGTGCAAACTCGTTCAACCACTATGGAAAGCAGTGTGGCAGTGCCTCAAAAGGCTAAACATAGAACTCCCCTATGACCCAGCAATTCGACCACATGGCATTTACCCAACAATCCAGAAACAAGGGCATACTAAACCCACTAGCACAACAATATTCACTGCAGCACTATTCACCATAGCAAAGATACGGAACCAACCCAGATGTCCCTCAGTTGATGAGTGGATCAACAAGTTGTGGTATTTGTACACAATGGAATTCTATGCTGCTGTCAGGAAGATTGACATCGCCCCATTTGTTAGGAAATGGAAAGACTTAGAACAAATCATATTAAGTGAAGTAAGCCAGACTCAAAGGAACTTAGGCTCAGTGGTTTCCCTCATTCGTCATAATCAGTAGAAACCTTGGGCTCTACTAGCAGAGATTTGCCATAGAGCAAAAGGCCATATAATGTGAAGCTAATTGAAAGGACCTCCAGGATACTGAAACAAAAGCCACATAATGAATGATTGTTGTCCTTAATGTACTATGTTGTCTCTCATCTCCTTTGCTGTCCCTTGGTTATCCCATATTGGTATAGTATCTCACTTTGTTATCTGATATATTGAATTTTTTTCTATTTGGATATTTGAAATTTGATAGGGAAGGGGGGAAAACCAAGACGGTTGGGGGGTGTGGGGTTGGAGGGAAATGGGTACCAAGACATGTGAAAGGCTATCAATGTATGTGAATTAATGCACCTTCTACCTGGCAAATATCATGTAACCCTTTTACTAATTACAATAAAAAATGAAAAAAAAGAAAGTTGTAGTGTGTGGGGAGGATGATGGGGTCAAATACATTTCTTCATAGAAATTTACCTCATCTGGTTACCCTGGATTTTCCTGGCCTTCTTCTTAGAGAAAGGCCTGTTATACTGGATTTGTGGCTTGGCAAAGATCTAGCATGTACATCTTCGAGTAAGACATCCACAACTTCCATGCCTGAGACTCGAGTTTCCAGACCTTTGGCAACAGCACAGCAACATCTTTCTTCCTCCTGAGCCACAGGCCAACTGAGCTGGCTTGAGTAGGTTGTTAGTTACAGTGGCTTGGTTACCAGGGTTCCATACTCTGTTCCATTGTGAGGGAGGCAGGGTCACCTTTCAGGGCCCAATGACCAAAGATCCTTGCCCACAGAAGAACTCACCAAAGACATACTGGAGGCTGAATCTCTCCTCCAATCTCACAATATACTTGTGGATGTAGTAAACAGCACACCTTATTTGTCCAATCCTAATGTCTTCCGCTAGGCCCAGCTACCAGTCTGGTCTCAGGCTCAAGGAGCCTTTCTTAGGTAAGATCCAAACTTAAGGGTCAATATTGCCCTCATCCTTTACAAAACATTTGCTTCACAGTGCTTTCTCTACCTGCATTTTGCCCCTTGTCGATTTTTTTTTGTTTTTGCTAGTCTGGGGACTTGACCTCAGAGTGTGAACATTGTTCTTGGGCTTTCTTTACGCTTTAGCTCTCCCACCGAGCCACAGCACCACTTGCAGCGTTTTCTATGTATGTGGTAATGAGGAATCAAACCTGAGCCTTTTTGCGTGGTAGCCAAGGACTCTACCACTAGGTCAAACACACAGGGCATCTTGCACATATTTTTGACGTCAATCTACTAGGATATTATTAGGTTTCTGTATCCTAATCAATTTTTTCCTGATGATTAGCTTTGCTGTCATGTGTAAAAAATGCAAGAGGGAAAAACACAGAAGAATTAGTGAAATTTAAAAAAAAGCATTACACACATAGATAAGTGTTCATTCTTTGTAGGAGAAAGGATACTTTGATATGATGATGATGATTTTATAATTACTATGTCAGGATTGAGAGTTTGGCATAGTGGTACAGTGCTTGCCTAGCATCCATGAAGATCTGGGTTTGATTGCTCAGTATCACATAGATAGAAAATCTAGATGTGGCACTGTGGCTCAAGTGGCAGAGGGCTAGACTTGAAAAACCCCGAGGACAGTGCTCAGGCCCTCAATTCAAGCCCCAAGACGGCAGAAAGATAAAAGAAAATAAAAATGCTTTTTACGAGCTAATTCACTCACAGAATTTGCTGCTGAAATCTTCGCTTCTGCATCTTGTGAAATACCCCTTTCCCTCAACGTAGACAAGAAAAACAGATCCATCCCATGGTCCACTGTGAGGCCACTGGTTGGGCTAAGAGCTAGTCGTGCAGCAACACATAGGTTTTATTCTAATACTTTCCAAACTTTGAAATTTGATAGGGAAGGGGGGAAAATCAAGACGGGAGGGGGTTGTGGGGGGGGAGGGAAACGGTTACCAAGACATGTGAAAGGGTATCAATGCATGTGAATTATTGCACCTTCTATCTGGCAAATATCATGTAACCCTTTTACTAATTACAACAAAAAAATAAAAATAAAAAAAAAAAGAAAAACACATTCATCTCATGGTCCACTGTGAGGCCACTGGTTGGGCTAAGAGCTCGTCGTGCAGCAACACATAGGTTTTATTCTAATACTTTCCAAACTTTGTACTCAAATATGCTACCTACTTACCAACTTAGGTCAGTTATCCTTATGCTATACATTTTCTTCTTTACTACAATATTCTTACACTCTTACGTTAATCCTCTTGTACCTCCCCTGACCTCTCTCATTCTTTTTTTCTATCTCTGGACCTCTGCTCGTGTTTCAACCCTGATACTGCACGGATCTACACTTGATGGCTGTTGAGCAACATTGTATATGTACGTGGTTAATTATTCTCTAGGCTCAGAGGGACTTAAAGACAATAGAGATTGGATTGAGAGGCTTATTGTTTTGGGTATAAAACGCTTATCATTGGTTGTATTAGACTGGTCTGTAAGTGCACAAAAAAGAAAGAGTGATAATACCAATCAAAACTTGTGAACATCTACTGTCTGCCAGCTACAGAGGTCTAGGTTGGTTATATCTGAAAAACTATAATCGTATTTAGTAGTAATCTTGCTCCCATTTCAAATGGGCAGAACAAGAAACTCAAGAAAAGTGTCAAATCAAGAAACAACATCCCCCACCCAATGGAAACAGACAATGGAACAGTCACTGCCAAACCTAGAGGAGAGCCGTCCAAGTGCTTCACAAATGCAAATGATAAACATTATTAGTGGAAAATGTGAAAATATAAAGAAAGGAATATGGAGGAAGCCATAGCTGAACAAGAGGAAACCATAAACAAGGTGATAAGTGAAAAAGAAGAAGCCATAAAGGAGGCCATAATAAAGGTTTTTCAAAGAAAGATGGATGAATTCATAGAATCCACAAATCAAAACGTGACCAAACTTCAGCAAATGTCCAAAGAAAATAAAGCTACTGAGCTAACCACTCAGAAGGAAATCAAGGAGATAAAGAAATCCATACATGATCTAAAACAAGAGATGCAAGGCATCAAAAATTAGCAATTAGAAGCAAGGGAGATGAAAAATAAAGTAGATAGCTTTGATAGCAGGTTAAACAATGCAGAGGAGAGAATCTCCGGGGCTGAATATAATTTAGTTATTATAGAGAAAGAACAGAAAATGAGTCAAGCCAAATCTAGGAAATAAGAGAGAGCGCTTCAGGAGGTCCAAGATACAATTAGGAAGCCTAATTTAAGGCTAGTTGGTATTGAGGAGGGCGTGGAGAAAGAGGTCAATGGTATTGGAAATATACTTCAGGGAATCATCTCAGAGAATTTCCCAAATATCCAGAAGGGCAGGCCCATCCAGATACGAGAAGCTTTTAGAACCCCAAACAGACCTGACCAGAAAAGAACATCCCACCGCCACATTGTGATCCGAACTGGATCAATAGAAACGAAAGGAAAGATCCTAAAGGCTGCCAGGGAAAAGGGATCAGTAACCTGTAAAGGAAAACCAATCAGAATGACCCCAGATTTCTCGGCAGAGACTATGCAAACCCGAAGTGACTGGAAGCATATATGTCATGCCCTTAAATCAAATAACTACCAACCAAGAATACTGTAGCCAGCTAAGCTCTCATTCAAACTGAGGGAACAATAAAACATTCCATTCCAGAGAAAAGCTGCAACAATATGTCGAAACAAAACCAACACTACAGAGAATTCTCTACGATGCTCTATACATACAAAACCAAAATAAATGCATTATAGGGAAAGAAATGGCACCTAAACAGCATGCCATCTAAGGACCACAAGAACTGTCAAGACACAGGCCCTACTAAAAGCTTTCAAAAATGGTAGGAACTAATAAATATCTCTCAATCCTAACTCTCATTATCAATGGACTTAACTGTCCAATTAAACGGCATAGGCTGTCTAGTTGGATCAAAAAGCAACAGCCATCGTTCTGCTGTCTTCAAGAGACACATCTTACCCCAAAACAATCATCTCTTCAAAGTGAGAGGTTGGAATAAATTCTATCAAGCTAACTGCCCCCATAAACAGGCTGGAGTTGCCATCCTCATATCAGATACAATAGACTTCAAACTAAAATTAGTAAGAAAAGACAAAGAAGGTTACTACATACTACTAAACGGATCTTTCCTCCAGGAAGACATAACGATCCTAAATATTTACACACCCAATCCCGGAGCTCCAAACTTCATCAAGCAAACTTTATTTACACTGAAACCATACATAGAATGAAATACAGTGATTGTTGGTGAGTTTAACACACCACTCTCATCTATGGACAGATCAACAAGGCAAAAACTCAACAGAGAAACCTTAGAACTGAACAACTATATAGACCGACTAGATCTAACAGACATCTGCAGAATATTCCACCCAGTAACACCACAATATACGTTTTTCTCAGCAGCACATGGAACATTTTCCAAAATAGACCACATCTTAGGCCATAAAGCAAACCTGGACAGATTCAGAAACACTGAAATTATTCCATGCACACTCTCAGACCATAAAGGCATCAAATTGGAGCTGAACACACATCTCCACCAAAGAAAACCCTGTAACTCATGGAGACTGAACAACACATTGTTGAATCAAAAACAATGGGTAATCGAAGAGATCAGAACAGATATCCAACTGTTTATGAAATTTAACAATAAGGAGCACACAAATATCAACTCCTTAGGGACACAACAAAGGCAGTACTCAGAGGAAAATTTATAGCGTGGGGTGCCTACAACAGCAAGTTGGAAAAATGGCAAACCAACTAGTTAATGTCTCACCTTAACCTCCTGGAAAAAGAGCAACAAACCACCCCTAAACCCATTAGGAGAAAGCAAATTATTAAAATCAAAGCAGAATTAAATGATTTGGAATAAAAAAACTATAGAAAGAATCAACAAAACAAGGAGTTGGTTCTTGAAAGAATTAACAAAATTGACAAGCCCTTAGCAAATCTTACCAAAAAAAGAAGAGAGCATATCGAAATAAACAAAATCGCAGATGAAAATGGTAATATCACGACAGAAATTACCAAGATCCAGAATATCATGTGGGTATAATTCTCAAACCTTTACGCCAACAAATTTGAGAATCTAGAAGAAATGGATGAATTCCTAGACAATATTAACATACACACACTGAACCAAGAAGAGCTAACCCAACTCAACAGGCCTATTTCAAGCTCTGAAATAGAAATGGAAATTAGACAACTTCCACTTAAAAAGAGCCCAGGGCCAGATGGATTCACAGCTGAATTCTATAAGGTCTTCAAAGCAGAGCTCACACCAATACTCCTCAAGCTCATCAACAAAATTGAAAATGAAGGTTCTTTACCAAACTGATTCTGTGAAGCCAGCATATCCCTCATCCCCAAACCAGACCGAGATTCATCAAAGAAAGATATCTATAGACCCATTTCTTTGATGAACATCGATGCAAAACTTCTCAACAAAATACTGGCCAACCGTCTACAACAACTCATCAAAAAAATATACACTATGATCAAACTGGATTCATCACAGGGAGGCAAAGCTGGTTCAACATACACAAATCAATTAATATAATTCAACACATCAACAGGAGCAGGGATAAAATCACATGATTGTCTCAATAGATGCGGAAAAGGCATTTGACAAGATCCAAAACCCCTTTATGTAAAAGGATGTGGAGAAACTAGGAATCCATGGAACATTTCTCAATGTAAGTGGACAAGGATGCCCACTCTCTCCACTCCTTTTTAACATAGTACTAGAATTCCTAGGCAGTGAAATAAGGCAAGAAGCAAGCATAAAGGGGATCCAAGTAGGGAAAAAGGAAATAAAACTATCCCTCTTTGTAGATGACATGATTCTGTATTTAAAGAATCCTATAGACTCTACTCCCAAGCTCCTTGAGCTGATTCAAAGCTTTGGAAGTGTAGCAGGACATAAAATCAACCCTCACAAATCAACTGCTTTACTTTATGCCAACACTGAGAGGAACGAGGCAATAATCAGGAAAGAAAATCCTTTCAAAATAGCCTCAAAGAAAATAAAGTACCTAGCAATTAGCTTAACTATGAATGTAAAGGACCGTGTAGATGAAAACTTTAAAACCATAAAAAAGGAAATTAAAGCAGAACTAAGGAAATGGAAAAACCTTCCATGCTCCTGGAATGGAAGAATCAACATTGTGAAAATGACAATCTTGCCTAGGGCTACCTACAAATTCAATGTAATACCCATCAACATCCCAATGTCATTCTTTAAAGACATAGAAGAGGCAATTCAAAATTTCATATGGAATAATAAAAGACCCCGTATAGCAAAAACACTTCTTAGCAGAAAGAACAGCGCTGGAGGAATTTCAATTCCAAACTTAAGGCTCTATTACAGAGCTATAATTCTCAAAACAGCTTGGTACTGGCACAAGAACAGGCCTGAAGTCCAATGGAGTAGAACTGCGGACCCAGATATTAAACCACAGACCTATGGCCACCTAATCTTTGACCAGGGAGCCAAAAAAATAGAATGGAAGGAAGATAGACTCTTCAACAAGTTGTGCTGGCAGAACTGGTTAAACACCTGCAGAAAACTAAAGTTGGATCCTTCTTTGTCACCTTGCACTAGAATTAACTCCAAATGGATCAAAGACCTGGAGGTAAAAGCTGACACACTGAAAAGTTTACAGGAAGGAATAGGAGATACACTAGGCCTCCTTGGCACAGGTCGAAACTTTCTTAATAAGGACCAAGAATCACAACAAATCAGAGAAAGGCTGGATTTGTGGGACTGCATTAAACTGCAGAGCTTTTGTATGGGAACGGATATAGCTAGTAAAGTAATCAGGAAGCCTACAGAGTGCGAGAAGATCTTCACCAACCAAACAACGGACAAAGGCCGCATATCTAAAATATATCAACAACTCACAAAATTGAATCACTCCAAAACTAACCTCCAAAGTAACACCCATCCCATTAAAAAAGGGCCAAAGACTTAAAGGGAGTCTTCTCTGAAGAAGAAACAAAAATGGCCTATAGACACATGAAGAAATGCTCCACATCGCTGGTCATAAAAGAAATGCAAATCAAAACAACTCTAAGATTCCACCTCACTCCAGCTAGAATGTCCAGGATCAGGAAAACGAATGACAACAGATGCTGGAGGGGATGTGGCCAGGAGGGATCACTACTACACTGTTGGTGGGAGTGCAAACTCGTTCAACCACTATGGAAAGCAGTGTGGCAGTGCCTCAAAAGGCTAAACATAGAACTCCCCTATGACCCAGCAATTCCCTACTTGGCATTTACCCAACAATCCAGAAACAAGGGCATACTAAACCCACTAGCACAACAATGTTCATTGCAGCACTATTCACCATAGCAAAGATATGGAACCAACCCAGATGTCCCTCAGTTGATGAGTGGATCAACAAGTTGTGGTATTTGTACACAATGGAATTCTATGCTGCTGTCAGAAAGAATGACATCGCCCCATTTGTTAGGAAATGGAAAGACTTAGAACAAATCATATTAAGTGAAGTAAGCCAGACTCAAAGGAACTTAGGCTCAGTGGTTTCCCTCATTCGTCATAATCAGTAGAAACCTTGGGCTCTACTAGCAGAGATTGGCAATAGAGCAAAAGCCCATATATAAGGCCATATAATGTGAAGCTAATTGAAAGGACCTCCAGGATATTGAAACAAAAGCCATATAATGAATGATTGTTGTCCTTAATGTACTATGTTGTCTCTCATCTCGTTTGCTGTCCCTTGGTTATCCCATATTGGTATAGTAT
The DNA here is from genome assembly GCF_031878675.1 of Megascapheus bottae. Classification (NCBI taxonomy): domain Eukaryota; kingdom Metazoa; phylum Chordata; class Mammalia; order Rodentia; family Geomyidae; genus Megascapheus; species Megascapheus bottae. The sequence goes on from NW_028327649.1 coordinate 378,723, forward strand.
CTCACTTTATCTTATACATTGAATTTATTTGTATTTGGATATTTGAAATTTGATAGGGAAGGGGGGAAAACCAAGACGGGTTGGGGCTGTGGAGTTGGAGGGAAATGGGTACCAAGACATGTGAAAGGGTATCAATGTATGTGAATTAATGCACCTTCTATCTGGCAAATATCATCTAACCCTTTTACTAATTACAATAAAAAGAATTTTAAAAAAAGAAAGCTGTAGAGTGTAGGGAGGATGATGGGGTCAAATACATTTCTTCTTAGAAATTTACCTCATCTGGTTGCCCTGGATTTTCCTGGTCTTCTTCTTAGAGAAAGTTCTGTTATACTGGATTTGTGGCTTGGTAATGATCTAGCATGTACATCTTCGAGTAAGACATCCACAACTTCCATGCCTGAGACTCGAGTTTCCTGACCTTTGGCAACAGCACAGCAACATCTTTCTTCCTCCTGAGCCACAGGCCAAGTGAGCTGGCTTGAGCTGGTTGTTAGTTACACTGGCTTGGTTACCAGGGTTTCATATTCTGTTCCATTGTGAGGGAGGCAGGGTCACCTTTCAGGGCCCAATGACCAAAGATCCTTGCTCACAGAACACCTCACCAAAGACATACTGGAGGCTGAATCTCTCCTCCAATCTCACAATATACATGTGGATGTAGTAAACAGCACACCTTATTTGTCCAATCCCAATGTCTTCCACTAGGCCCAACTACCAGTCTGGTCTCAGGCTCAAGGAGCCTTTCTTAGGTAAGATCCAGACTTAAGGGTCAATATTGCCCTCATCCTTTACAAAACATTTGCTTCACAGTGCCTTCTCTGCCTGCATTTTGCCCCTTGTCGAATTTTTTTTTGTTTTTCCTAGTCTTGGGACTTGACCTCAGAGTGTGAACATGGTTCTTGGGCTTTCTTTAGGCTTTAGCTGTCCCAACGAGCCACAGCACCACTTGCAGCGTTTTCTATGTATGTGGTAATGAGGAATCAAATCTGAGTCTTTTTGCTTGGTAGCCAAGTACTCTACCACTAGGTCAAACACACAGGGCATCTTGCACATATTTTTGACGTCAATCTACTAGGATATTATTAGGTTTCTGTATCCTAATCAATTTTTTCCTGATGATTAGCTTTGCTGCCAAGTGTAAAAAATGCAAGAGGGAAAAACACAGAAGAATTAGTGAAATTAAAAAAAAAGCATTAGACACAGTTAACTGTTCATTCTTTGTAGGAGAAAAGATATTTGGATATGATGATGATGATGATGATGATGATGATGATGATGATGACTTTATAATTACTATGTCAGGGTTGAGAGTTTGGCATAGTGGTAGAGTGCTTGCCTAGCATCCATGAAGAACTTGGTTTGATTGCTCAGTATCACATAGATAGAAAATCTAGATGTGGCACTGTGGCTCAAGTGGCAGAGGGCTAGACTTGAGAAAACCCCAAGACAGTGCTCAGGCCCTGAATTCAAGCCCCAAGACTGGCAGAAAGATAAAAGAAAATAAAAATGCTTCTTATGAGCTAATTCACTCTCAGAATTTGCTTCTGAAATCTTGGTTTCTGCATCTTGTGAAATACCCCTTTCCCTCAACCTAGACAAGAAAAACATATCCATCCCATGGTCCACTGTGAGGCCACTGGTTGGGCTAAGAGCTAGTCGTGCAGCAACACATAAGTTTTATTCTAATACTTTCCAAACTTTGTACTCAAATATGCTACCTACTTACCAACTTAGGTCAGTTATCCTTATGCTATACCTTTTCTTCATGACTACAATATTCTTACACTCCTACGTTAGTCCTTTTGTACCTCCCCTGACCTCTCTCATTCTTTTTTTCTATCTCTGGACCTCTGCTCGTCTTTCAACCCTTATACTGCACGGATCTACACTTGATGGCTGTTGAGCAATATTGTATATGTAGGTGGTTAATTATTCTCTAGGCTCAGAGGGACTTAAAGACAATAGAGATTGGATTGAGAGGCTTATTGTTTTGGGTATAAATCGCTTATCAGTGGTTGTATTAGACTGGTCTGTAAGTGCACAAAAAGAAAGAGTGATAATACCAATCAAAACTTGTGAACATCTAGTGTCTGCCAGCTACAGAGGTCTAGGTTGGTTATATCTGAAAAACTATAATCGTATTTAGTAGTAATGTTGCTGTCATTTTCAAATGGGCAGAACAAGAAACTCAAGAAAAATGTCAAATCAAGAAACAACATCCCCCACCCAATGTAAATAGACAATGGAACAGTCACTGGCAAACCTAGAGGAGAGTCTTCCAAGTGCTACACAAATGCAATTGATAAACATCCTTAATGGAAAATGTGAAAATATAAAGAAAGAGATAATGGAGGAAGCCATAGCTGAACAAGAGGAAAGCAAAAACAAGGTGATAAGTGAAAAAGACGAAGCCATAAAGGAGGCCATAATAAAGGTTTTTCAAAGAAAGATGGATGAATTCATAGAATCCACAAATAAAAACGTGACCAAACTCCAGCAAATGTCCAAAGAAAATAAAGCTACTGAGCTAACCACTCAAAAGGAAATCAAGGAGATAAAGAAATCCATACATGATCTAAAACAAGAGATGCAAGGCATAAAAAGTGAGCAATTAGAAGCAAGGGAGATGAAAAATAAAGTAGATAGCTTTGATAGCAGGTTAGACAATGCAGAGGAGAGAATTTCCGGGGCTGAATATAATTTAGTTATTATAGAGAAAGAACAGAAAATGAGTCAATCCAAATCTAGGAAATATGAGAGAGCGCTTCAGGAGGTCCAAGATACAATTAGGAAGGCTAATTTAAGGATACTTGTTATTGAGGAGGGCGTGGAGAAAGAGGTCAATGGTATTGAAAATATACTTCAGGGAATCATCTCAGAGAATTTCCCAAAATCCAGAAGGGCAGGCCCATCCACATACGAAAGGCTTTTAGAACCCCAAACAGACCTAACCAGAAAAGAACATCCCACCGCCACATTGTGATCCGAACTGGATCAATAGAAACGAAAGAATAGATCCTAAAGGCAGCCAGGGAAAAAGGATCAGTAACCTATAAAAGCAAACCAATCAGAATAACCCCAGATTTCTCAGCAGGGACCATGCAAGCACGAAGTGACTGGAAGCATATATGTCATGCCCTTAAATCAAATAACTACCAACCAAGAATACTGTAGCCAGCTAAGCTCTCATTTATAACTGAGGGAACAATAAAAACATTCCATTTCAGGGAAAAGCTGCAACAATATGTCGAAACAAAACCAACACTACAGAGAATTCTCAACGATGCTCTATACATACAAAAGCAAAATAAATGCAATATAGGGAAAGAAATGGCACCTAAACAGCATACCATCTAAGGACCACAAGAACTGTCAAGACACAGGCCCTACTAAAAGCTTTTAAAAATGGTAGGAACTAATAAATATCTCTCAATCCTAACTCTCAATATCAATGGACTTAACTCTCCAATTAAACGGCATAGGCTGTCTAGTTGGATCAAAAAGCAAGAGCTATCGTTTTGCTGTCTTCAAGAGACACATCTTACCCAAAAACATTCATCTTTGAAAGTGAGAGGTTGGAATAAACTATGTCAAGCTAACTGCCCCCATAAACAGGCTGGAGTTGCCATCCTCATATCAGACACAATAGACTTCAAATTAAATTAGTAAGAAAAGACAAAGAAGGTTACTACATACTGCTAAAGGGATCTTTCCTACAGGAAGACATAACCATCCTAAATATTTACACACCCAATCCCGGAGCTCCAAACTTCATCAAGCAAAATTTACTTACACTAAAACCATACATACATAGATCGAAATACAGTGATTGTTGGTGAGTTTAACACACCATTCTCACCTATGGACAGATCAACAAGGCAAAAACTCAACAGAGAAACATTAGAACTGAACAACTATATAGACCAACGAGATTTAACAGACATCTGCAGAATATTCCACCCAGTAACAGCACAATATACGTTATCCTCAGCAGCTCATGGAACATTTTCCAAAATAGACCACATCGTAGGACATAAAACAAACCTGGACAGATTCAGAAACACTGAAATTATTCCATGCACACTCTCAGACCATAAAGGCATCAAATTGGAACTGAACACACATCTCCACCAACGAAAACCCTGTAACTCATGGAGACTGAACAACACATTGTTGAATCAAAAACAATGGGTAATCGAAGAGATCAGAACAGATATCCAACTGTTTATGAAATTTAACAATAAGGAGCACACAAATATCAACTCCTTAGGCACAACAAAGGCAGTACTCAGAGGAAAATTTATAGCGCTTAGTGCCTACAACTGCAAGTTGGAAAAATGGCAAACCACCTAGTTAAGGTCTCAACATAACCTCCTGGAAAAAGAGCAACAAACCAATTCTAAACCCATTAGGAGAAAGCAAATTATTAAAATCAAGGCAGAATTAAATGATTTGGAATAAAAAAAACTATAGAAAGAATCAACAAAACAAGGAGTTTGTTCTTTGAAAGAATTAACAAAATTGACAACCCCTTAGCAAATCTTACCAAAAAAAGGAGAGAGCATATCGAAATAACCAAAATCGCAGATGAAAATGGTAATATCACGACAGAAATTACCAAGATCCAGAATATCATGAGGGAATACTTCTCAAAACTTTACGCCAACAAATTTGAGAATCTAGAAGAAATGGATGAATTCCTAGACAACATTAACATACCCACACTGAATCAAGAAGAGCTAACCCAACTCAACAGGCCTATTTCAAGCTCTGAAATAGAAATGGAAATTAGACAACTTCCACTTAAAAAGAGCCCAGGGCCAGATGGATTCACAGCTGAATTGTGTAAGGTCTTCAAAGCAGAGCTCACACCAATACTCCTCAAGCTCTTCAACAAAATTGAAAATGAAGGTGCTTTACCAAACTCATTCTGTGAAACCAGTATATCCCTCATCCCCAAACCAGACAGAGATTCATCAAAGAAAGAGAACTATAGACCCATTTCTTTGATGAACATCGATGCGAAACTTCTCAACAAAATACTGGCCAACCGTCTACAACAACTCATCAAAAAAATTATACACTATGATCAAACTGGATTCATCACAGGGAGGCAAAGCTGGTTCAACATACACAAATCAATTAATATAATTCGACACATCAACAGGAGCAGGGATAAAATCACATGATTGTCTCAATACATGCGGAAAAGGCATTTGACAAGATCCAAACCCCTTTATGCAAAAAGATGTGGAGAAACTAGGAATCCATGGAACATTTCTCAATGTAATAAAGGCTGTGTATGAGAAACCCACTGCTAGTATTATACTTAATGGTGAAAATCTAAAGCCATTCCCTCTAAAATCAGGAACGAGAAAATGATGTCCACTCTCTCCACTCCTTTTTAACATAGTACTAGAATTCCTAGGCAGTGCAATAAGGCAAGAAGCAAGCATAAAGGGGATCCAAGTAGGGAAAGAGGAAATAAAACTATCCCTCTTTGCAGATGACATGATTCTGTATTTAAAGAATCCTATAGGCTCTACTGCAAAGCTCCTTGATCTGATTCATAGCTTTGGAAGGGTAGCAGGCCATAAAATCAACCCTCACACATCAACTGCCTTACTTTATGCCAACAGTGAGAGGAACGAGGCAATAATCAGGAAAGAAAATCCTTTCACAATAGCCTCAAAGAAAATAAAGTACCTAGGAATTAGCTTAACTAAGAATGTAAAGGACCGTGTAGATGAAAACTTTAAAACCATAAAAAAGGAAATTAAAGCAGAACTAAGGAAATGGAAAGACCTCCCATGCTCCTGGATTGGAAGAATCAACATTGTGAAAATGACAATCTTGCGAAGGGCTATCTACAAATTCAATGCAATACCCATCAACTCCCCAATGGCATTCTTTAAAGAAATAGAAGAGGTAATTCAAAATTTCATATGGAATAATAAAAGACCCCGTATAGCAAAAACACTTCTTAGCAGAAAGAACAGCGCTGGAGGAATTTCAATTCCAAACTTTAGACTCTATTACAGAGGTATAATTCTCAAAACAGTTGGTACGGGCACAAGAACAGGCCTGAAGTCCAATGGAATAGAACTGCGCACCCAGATATTAAACCACAAACCTATGGCCACCTAATCTTTGACAAGGGAGCCAAAAAAATATCATGGAAGAAAGATAGCCTCTTCAACAAGTTGTGCTGGCAGAACTGGTTTAGCACCTGCAGAAAACTAAAGTTGGATCCTTATTTTTCACCTTGCACTAGAATTAACTCCAAATGGATCAAAGACCTGGAGGTAAAAGCTGACACACTGAAAAGTTTACAGGAAGGAATAGGAGATAAACTAGGCCTCCTTGGCACAGTTTGAAACTTTCTTAATAAGGACCAAGAATCACAACAAATCAGAGAAATGCTGGATATGTGGGACTGCATTAAACTGCAGAGCTTTTGTATGGCAACGGATATAGCTAGTAAACTAATCAGGAAGCCTACAGAGTGGGAGAAGATCTTCACCAACCAAACAACGGATAAAGGCCTCATATCTAAAATATACCAACAACTCAAAAAATTGAATCACTCCAAAACTAACCTCCAAAGTAACACCCATCCCATTAAAAATGGGCCAAAGACTTAAAGAGAGTCTTCTCTGAAGAAGAAACAAAAATGGCCTATAGACACATGAAGAAATGGTCCACATCTCTGGTCATAAAAGAAATGCAAATCAAAACAACTCTAAGATTCCACCTCACTCCAGTTAGAATGGCCAGAATCAGGAAAACGAATGACAACAGATGCTGGAGGGGATGTGGCCAAGAGGGATCACTACTACACTGTTGGTGGGAGTGCAAACTCGTTCAACCACTATGGAAAGCAGTGTGGCAGTGCCTCAAAAGGCTAAACATAGAACTCCCCTATGACCCAGCAATTCCACTATTTGGCATTTACCCAACAATCCAGAAACAAGGGCATACTAAACCCACTACCACAACAATGTTCATTGCAGCACTATTCACCATAGCAAAGGTATGGAACCAACCCAGATGTCCCTCAATTGATGAATGGATGAACAAGTTGTGGTATTTGTACACAATGGAATTCCAAGCTTCTGTCAGAAAGAATGACATCGCCCCATTTGTTAGGAAATGGAAAGACTTAAAACAAATCATATTAAGTGAAGTAAGCCAGACTCAAAGGAACTGAGGCTCAGTGGTTTCCCTCATTCGTCATAATCAGTAGAAACTTTGGGCTCTAATAGCAGAGATTTGCAATAGAGCAAAAGGCCATATATAAGGCCATATAATGTGAAGCTAATTGAAAGGACCTCCAGGATATTGAAAACAAAAGCCACATAATGAATGATTGTTGTCCTTAATGTACTATGTTGTCTCTCATCTCCTTTGCTGTCCCTTGGTTATCCCATATTGGTATAGTATCTCACATTGTTATCTGATATATTGAATTTATTTGTATTTGGATATTTGAAATTTGATAGGGAAGGGGGGAAAACCAAGACGGGTGGGGGGTGTGGGGTTGGTGGGAAATGGGTACCAAGACATGTGAAAGGGTATCAATGTATGTGAATTAATGCACCTTCTATCTGGCAAATATCATCTAACCCTGTTCCTATTTATAATAAAAAATGGAAAAAAAAGAAAGTTGTAGTGTGTGGGGAGGATGATGGGGTCAAATACATTTCTTCTTAGAAATTTACCTCATCTGGTTGCCCTGGATTTTCCTGGCCTTCTTCCTAGAGAAAGTTCTGTTATACTGGATTTGTGGCTTGGCAATGATCTAGCATGTACATCTTCGAGTAAGACATCCACAACTTCCATGCCTGAGACTCGAGTTTCCTGACCTTTGGCAACAGCACAGCAACATCTTTCTTCCTCCTGAGCCACAGGCCAATGAGCTGGCTTGAGCTGGTTGTTAGTTACAGTGGCTTGGTTACCAGGGTTCCATATTCTGTTCCATTGTGAGGGAGGCAGGGTCACCTTTCAGGGCCCAATGACCAAAGATCCTTGCTCACAAAAGACCTCACCAAAGACATACTCGAGGCTGAACATCTCCTCCAATCTCACAATATACATGGGGATGTAGTAAACAGCACACCTTATTTGTCCAATCCCAATGTCTTCCACTAGGCCCAACCACCAGTCTGGTCTCAGGCTCAAGGAGCCTTTCTTAGGTAAGATCCAAACTTAAGGGTCAATATTGCCCTCATCCTTTACTAAACATTTGCTTCACAGTGCCTTCTCTGCCTGCATTTTGCCCCTTGTCGAATTTTTTTTGTTTTTGCTAGTCTTGGGACTTGACCTCAGAGTGTGAACATTGTTCTTGGGCTTTCTTTAGGCTTTAGCTGTCCCACCGAGCCACAGCACCACTTGCAGCGTTTTCTATGTATGTGGTAATGAGTACTCTACCACTAGGTGAAACACACAGGGCATCTTGCACATATTTTTGACGTCAATGTACTAGGATATTATTAGGTTTCTCTAAGCTAATCAATTTTTTCCTGATGATTAGCTTTGCTGTCAAGTGTAAAAAATGCAAGAGGGAAAAACACAGAAGAATTAGTGAAATTAAAAAAAAGCATTAGACACAGTTAAGTCTTTCATTCTTTGTAGGAGAAAAGATATTTGGATATGATGATGATGATGATGATGACTTTATAATTACTATGTCAGGGTTGAGAGTTTGGCATAGTGGTAGAGGGTTTGCCTAGCATCCATGAAGATCTGGGTTTGATTGCTCAGTATCACATAGATAGAAAATCTAGATGTGGCACTGTGGCTCAAGTGGCAGAGGGCTAGACTTGAGAAAACCCGAGGACAGTGCTCAGGCCCTGAATTCAGGCCCCAAGACTGGCAGAAAGATAAAAGAAAATAAAAATGCTTTTTACGAGCTAATTCACTCACAGCATTTGCTTCTGAAATCTTCGCTTCTGCATCTTGTGAAATACCCCTTTCCCTCAACGTATCCTTATGCTATACCTTTTCTTCATTACTACAATATTCTTACACTCCTACGTTCATCCTCTTGCACCTCCCCTGACATCTCTCATCCTTTTTTTTCTATCTCTGGACCTCTGCTCGTCTTTCAACCCTTATACTGCACTAATCTACACTTGATGGCCGTTGAGCAATATTGTATATGTAGGTGGTTAATTATTCTCTAGGCTCAGAGGGACTTAAAGACAATAGAGATTGGATTGAGAGGCTTATTGTTTTGGATATAAATCGCTTATCAGTGGTTGTATTAGACAGGTCTGTAAGTGCACAAAAAGAAAGAGTGATAATACCAATCAAAACTTGTGAACATCTAGTGTCTGCCAGCTACAGAGGTCTAGGTTGGTTATATCTGAAAAACTATAATCGTATTTAGTAGTAATGTTGCTCCCATTTTCAAATGGGCAGAACAAGAAACTCAAGAAAAATGTCAAATCAAGAAACAACATCCCCCACCCAATGTAAACAGACAATGGAACAATCACTGGCAAACCTAGAGGAGAGTCTTCCAAGTGCTACACAAATGCAATTGATAAACATCATTAATGAAAAATGTGAAAATATAAAGAAAGTGATAATGGAGGAAGACATAGCTGAACAAGAGGAAAGCATAAACAAGGTGATAAGTGAAAAATAAGAAGCCATAAAGGAGGCCATAATAAAGGTTTTTCAAAGAAAGATTGATGAATTCATAGAATCCACAAATAAAAACGTGACCAAACTCCAGCAAATGTCCAAAGAAAATAAAGCTACTGAGCTAACCACTCAAAAGGAAATCAAGGAGATAAAGAAATCCATACATAATGTAAAACAAGAGACGCAAGGCATAAAAAGTGAGCAATTAGAAGCAAGGGAGATGAAAAATAAAGTAGATAGCTTTGATAGCAGGTTAGACAATGCAGAGGAGAGAATTTCCGGGGCTGAAGATAATTTAGGTATTATAAAGAACAGAAAATGAGTCAATCCAAATCTAGGAAATATGAGAGAGCGCTTCAGGAGGTCCAAGATACAATTAGGAAGCCTAATTTAAGGCTAGTTGGTATTGAGGAGGGCGTGGAGAAAGAGGTCAATGGTATTGGAAATATACTTCAGGGAATTCTCAAAGGTGCTCTATACATAGAAAACCAAAACAAATGCAATATAGGGAAAGAAATAGCACCTAACAGCATACCATCTAAGGACCACAAGAACTGTCAAGACACAGGCCCTACTAAAAGCGTTTAAAAATGGTAGGAACTAATAAATATCTCTCAATCCTAACTCTCAATATCAATGTTCTTAACTCTCCAATTAAACGGCATAGGCTGTCTAGTTGGATCAAAAAGCAAGAGCCATGGTTCTGCTGTCTTCAAGAGACACATCTTACCCCAAAACTGTCATCTTTTGAAAGTGAGAGGTTGGAATAAACTCTATCAAGCTAACTGCCCCCATAAACAGACTGGAGTTGCCATCCTCATATCAGATACATTAGACTTCAAACTAAAATTAGTAAGAAAAGACAAAGAAGGTTACTACATACTACTAAAGGGATCTTTCCTCCAGGAAGACATAACGATCCTAAATATTTACACACCCTTTTGAAGATTATCAAAAGATTGAAGATACTGCCAGTGTAAGTTAGATTCTGGCATTCATATTAAATAATGCAATGAGTAGGGATTTATATTTGAAATATCACTGTTGACAAAATCTAACACACATTTACTTAGTATTTGCTTTTGATTTCCCAAGAAGTTCAGTACAAGCTAACATGTGTGGCATATATCGACTGGGAGAAATGATTCAGAATATGTGACTCATTTGAACAGGAGTCAGTGAAAGATACGGAAGCAGGATACCCTTATTGTGAAAATTTGTATCATTTTCATATTTTGTGTTTTTTATTAATTCCATTTGTAGTGTACATTTCTAGGTAAAAACTTTTAAAATATTTCCAAACAATTCGTTGTTTCAACAGCAAAAAACATTTATATGCCTGATAAAATTCACAGAATCCAAATTTTTCCATATTATTTTTTGTTTTTTGGTTTTTTTTTGGTGGGTCATGGATCTTGAACTCAGCCTGGGTACTATCCCTGAGCTCTTCAGCTCCAGGCTACCACCTTACCCTGGAGCCAAGCCCCACTTCCCATTTTCTAAAGGTAAATTGGAGATAAGAGTCTCAGGTCTTTTTGTGCCAGGATGGCTTTAAACCTTGATCCTCAGATCTCAGCCTCCTGAGTAGCTAGGATTATAGAAGTGAGCCACCACCCCATCATGCTCAGCTTTCTGGTTTTATTTTTAAACAAGCCCTTAGGCTGGAACTCGGTCTGAGCACTGTCCTTCAGCTTTCCTCAAGCCTAGTGATCTTCTACTTGAGCACCAGCACTACTTATGGTTTTTTCTCTGTATGTGGTACTGCGGAATTGAACATTCGTCTTCATACAAGCACTCTACAACTATGCCAAACTCCCAGCCCCTCCACATTAGTTTTTATGATAGATCTTTCCATGCATCCAGGATGGCTAGAAATCCTTCTTGAGTTTCCCAAGATCAGGGAGTATAGGTGTGTCCCATCCTGTGTGGCTACATAACCATTGTTTCGGGTACAGTTCTCTCTTCATTCTACCCATCTAGAGCAATTTTCATCTTCCATGTATAATCATTAAACATTCAGCTCCTGTTCCTCTCTACTCCATTCTCTGGAACCATCGTGCTTTTGGGCTCTAAGGGTTTGTTGATCCTTGTAAGCTCTGGAAGGGAAAACATACCCTAGCTCTTCCTTTATGACTGCTGTATTTTTAGTTTACTCTAATCAAGATTCATCTGTAAAATATAGTAAAATGTTCTTCCTTTTCAATGCATTGTTTTGCATATTTCTATCTTTTGATTATTATTTATAGTTGTGAATGGATTCTCCACATATTTGTCCTAGTCTCTGCTTTCTCTTCCGTTAGGTACAAATCTAGAAATAGAATTGTTGGACCATATTTCTATGTAATTCCATATTTAGTAATTTTTAGCACTCTCCACGCAATTTTTGATTGTTTTATATTCCTTGCAGAACTATTCCAAAGTTCTACTTCTTCTCACTACCTTCCCAGTAATAGACTTTGAAAGTTGTTTTTTTGTATGCGTGTGTGTGTGTGTTTGTGTGTGTGTATGTGGATCTTTTTGTTTAAAACTATATTTATATTAACATATTTAAAGTAATGATTTCATTGTAATTTTAATTTTTCTCATGACTGTTAATATTGAACTTTTTTCTACATTTTGAACTACTATTTCTATATATTCTTTTTAGAAAATCCTTTCCAATCTCCAATTTTTTTCCCTGTTTTTGTGGGGTAGTGTGGAAAGTCATGGGGCTTCGACCTTGGGCAGTGAGCTCTTTAGTTTAAGGCTATTGTCCTACCCTGAGTATTGCCCCTCAGTTCTTCTGCTCACAGATCCCTACCCCTCTTCCCATTATATACAGAACAAAGGTCATCCTCAGTCTTTTTGAAAAAGTAAAACATACAGTAAATTTGTAGTATAAAACAGCAAGAAATAAATTTCTTGCCAGGTGCAGTGACTTCTACCTGTAATCCTAGCTACTCAGATATCAGGCTGATATCTAAAGATTTGGTTCAAAGCCAGCCTGGGCATTAGAAAATCTATGAGACTCTCATCTACAGTTAACCACTAGAATATGGGAAATGGCACTGTGGCTTCATAGGTAGGGTGATAGCCTTGAGTTGAAGAGCTCAGGAACAGTGCCCAGGCCCAGAGTTCAAGCCTTACAAATCCCCCAGCCAAAAAAAAGAAAAAAAAGTTTCTTCCCCAAGTGATTATTATGCCAGACATAGAACATTAACATTCTGGGTGTACTTCACAGTATTATTACTTGATACCCTAAGATTTTGCAATATTCTCACAGTACCAGCATATGTCATCATATAATGTAGTTCCTTTTCAATGGAATAATTCCATTTATAACCTAAATCTACTCCCCCGACTTATTTTTGTCGATACCACAATTGCTCTACCATGATATGCCACAAGCCATTAAACATTTTATGGTGGGTAATTGGAAAGGCGTCTCATGGAATTTTGTGCTAGGCTGGCTTTGAACCATGGTCCTCAGATCTCAGTCTCCTGAGTAGCTAGGATGACAGGCGTGAGCCACCAACACCTGGCTTGCCTTTTTATTTTTTTGTGGGTCTTGGGACTTGAACTCTGGGCCTAGGCACCATCCCTAAGCTTTTCAGGTCAATATTTCATGTAAGTCTAAACATTTAAATAAAGAAATACAATTCCAACAAAAAAAGAATAAAATTCCAGACATGGTGTGTTTATAACTCAGTGCTAATTACTTGATGAAAATGTGGCATTCCAGAAGCTGGTGTCATTTGATGATGTAGCTGTCGATTTCAGCTGGAAGGAGTGGCAGCATCTGGACAATGCTCAGAGGACCCTGTACAGAGATGTAATGCTGGAGACCTACAGCAACCTGGTGTCCTTAGGTGAGCAAAAGTCAAATTCACTTGCAAGGCCAAGTGCCTTGTTATTTTGCAGATACGTGAATGTTTATCAAACTTTCAATACTATTTAAATGAAAGATTCCAGGCCCTGAGAATTATCATTACTTTCTAAAGAAAACCTAAGGTAATTTTGTACTCATTCTTCAGGATACCTTCAGGATACTTTGACAACAGTTCTAAATTATGTTTCCTCTAATGGAGACGACACTCCAAACTTACACAGTAATTGTAAGTGGATAAACCATCCAGAATAGAATATATATCATTATTGGAAATAGGATCTACAAATCACTAAACAGTGAGTTTATAATGGAAACCTGGCACTAGGTGCAATGTTTCATGCCTGTAATCTTAAAATATTCAGGAGGAAGAAATCTAAGAATTCTAATTTGAAGCCAGCAATGGCATAAAAATTGCCATGAAACTCTATTACTCCAAGTACCCCCTCAAAAATGTTAGTGGAGTGTCAAGAGTTTGACTTTGTGGTTGAGTGCTTGCTTAGCATGCATGAAGACCTATGCATGTAAGTGGAGCTGGGACTCAAACTGGTATTTTTCTAGCCTTGAGCAAGATAGGTAAGTGTATGCCATACAAAATGAATCCAGAGCTGGGGAGAAGTCAACCATGGAGCCAGTGAGAAATGAGAAAAAAGATTTAATAGATAACTTGTGAGTAGGATGTCTGCGAACTTAAAGCAATGATGACACAGCATAAGCAATAATTCTCTACTGTTTCTAATTTACAGGGCCCTGTGTTCCCAAACCTGTATTAATTGACAAGCTAGAGCACTGTGCAGAACTCTCGATAGGAAATTCCTCTGACAAGAATATCACAGGTGAGTGAATGCATCTTCATATTGATGTTGGAGCCTGAGCCCCATTGGTAAGTTCATGTTGTGATGTACTGAGCAATAATATTCTTAGTTACCCTAAATCCTGTGTGGAACCTATGGAATTCTTTGTGAACGAATCAAGAATCATTTTCTTTTCCCAATCCTATGCCTGGTCTCAGGGCCTGAGCATGGTCCTTGGGTTTTCTCAAGGCTAGCTCTCTTCTTCTTGAGTCATAGCACCACTTCTGGCTTTTTCTTTGTATGTAGTACCAAGGAACTGAACCAGGTCTTTGTGCATGCTAGCCCAAACCCCCGGCACCAAGAATCATAGGGTGATATGATGAATTCTATGAGGCAGTAGAGTTAAAGTTAGATTTCTCTGTAGAAATCACTGTGAAACAAAATAAAATGAGAAAGCCATGAGCCCGTGGCTCATGCCTGTAATCCTAGATACTTAGGAGGCTGAGATCTGAGGATCAAGGTTCAAAGACTGACCTATCACAAAAACACCTTAGACTCTTCTCTCCAATGAACCAATAGAAAATGAGAAGTGGGGTTGAGGCTAAAGACATAGGGCAGTAGCCTTGACCTGAAGAGCTCAGGAAGAACAGCCAGGTCTAGAATTCAAGTCCCATGACTGCAAAACAAGAAAGAAAGAAAGAAAGAAAGAAAGAAAGAAAGAAAGAAAGAAAGAAAGAAAGAAAGAAAGAAGAAAGAGGGAAGAAAGAGGGAAGGAAGGAAAGGAAGAAAGAAAGAAGGAATGATATTTCATTTCTTTAAAACTAAGACTATAACTGATTGAGTAAACAAGGAATAAGTCAGGGCATTATTCTCTGATAAGGATAATATCTTTTTGCTGGTAGGAAGAGACTGGTATTCAGAACCAGACCTTTCCACCAGAAATTGAGCCTAGTGGTAGAGTGCTTGCCTAGCATGCACAAAGACACAGGTTTGATTCCTTATTACAACATACATAGAAAAAGCCAGAAGTAATGAATTCATTGGTAGGGTTCTAGTCTTGAGAAAACCCAAGGACAGTGGTTAGGTCCTAAGTTCAAACCCAGGAATGGAAGGAAAAAAAAAACAACAAAGTTTCAATCATATAAGAAAATTAACTAGACAATGAGCTGGGGATTTTCTGGTCTTCCATGGTTCTGAGGGACAGGAGTGTTAGAAAAGGAATTTTTATAAGACTTCAAATGGAAAGAAACAAATTTCAAAATTCCCACAAAGACCTAAATTGAGACTTTAGTGAGAAGTTGTAACTGAAGGGATATAGGTGTAAGTCCTTACTCTCAAGAATCGTTCTTGCTTGGATCAAAGGTAAACAGACATATAAACCAAACTTGTGGCCGCTGAATCTAGAAAAAATTCGTGTTCCTCACTTAATGGTTAATAAGCAAACAGCATTGAAACTGGGTAAGGTAATCCTATCTGCTACTCAGGACCTGAGACTCTTATCTGTAGTTAACTCTAGAAAACAGGAAGTGGGGCTGTAGCTCAAGGATAGGGGTTATAGTCTTCTGCTGAAGTGTTCAGGGACAGGGCCGAGGCCTATGAACTACAAAAAAAAGAAAAGAAAAGAAAAGAAAGTTTTAAAAAGATGCAAAACAGCACAGTATTTAGAATATTTCTCAAAAATAAAAGAAAGGCAGCTATTCCTCAATGTATAAACAAAACAGTATTTGAAAAAAAACAGCTGCAGGTATAGTATAGGTAGTACTCAGCTTAAAACGGTAGGAATACATAGTTAGGTAATTTCAATAAATATTTCCTGTGATATAAAAAGAGAACCAAAACACAGAAAAAAATTATTGGTCATTGTAAAATATCATTTTCTTAATATGTTAGGGAGAAAAGCATATATTTCTCACAAATCAATTTCCACTTTTATATTTTAAAATATCTAACACTTAGGATGGGAATGTAAAGTCATTACCTTTACAGTAAGGAATATTTGTATCTCATGTATGTTTGTGTCTTTTTTTCTATGACTCATTTTAGATGTCCAGGTAATGGAAAATGTGTTCAAGACCTGCCAGGAAAGTCCACATGAATGTCTTTGTGAAGTAGCTGTTGCAAGTAGTATCAAAGTGGAGGAAAACGTGAGATTTGCAACAACTTTAAATTTGAGCTCTACACACAATCCAGAGCTGATTAGGAATAACGGTAACAACTTAGGGGTGAGGACTGAGGAGTTCATTAAGTGTCAGAACATGCTTCTGTTTCCTAAGCCTGATGAGATGCATGCTGCATATAGATCTCGTATGTCTCCTGTTCTTAAAAAATCCATCGGATATTCAGAGCATTTTATTCATGATTGTGACAGTTCAAAAGGTCTGCAGTATCATAATTCTGTTCTCCCTGCCCAAGAAATTCTTCAGGGAGGGAGAAAAACTGCTAAATGTACTGTGTGATGAAAAATATTGTACTTAACACCGACCATCACTACACGTCCGGAAATGTACACAGGAGAGACTCCTCATACATGTAGTGAATGTGAGAAATCTTTCAGTAATGAAATACGCCTTACAATACCTCAGAGCAAATATCCTGAGATATGTGATGCGTACATCAAGTGTGAATATTAATTTCTGAGAAGTCAGACCTGACGCTCCAACCTCGATCTCCAAGAGAAGACAAACCTTATGAATATGAGGAACGTAATAAAATTTCTGCCCAGAATTCAGCTCTCAGCACACATCAGAGATCTCACACAGAAGAGAAATCTTTAATGGGATAAATGTGGGAAGACTTTTAGACTGAAATCATACCTCACTTTGCACCAGAGAAGACACACAGAAGAGAAACCTTATGAATGTAACAAATGTGAAAAGTCTTTCACCCAGAAGATACACCTTCGAGTTCATCAAATAACACACACAGGAGAGAAATCTTATAAGTGCAATGAATGTGGAGAATCTTTCCAAGGGAAGGGAAAACTTCGTGTTTATCAGAGAATACACACAGGAGTGAAACCTTATGAATGTAACCAATGAGTAAAGTCTTTCCGACAGAAATCTTCCCTCAAATTTCATCAAAGAACACACACAGGAGAGAAACCTTATGTGTGCAACAAATGTGGAAAGACCTTCAAGTGGAAGTCATATCTTGATGGGCATAATAGAACACACACAGGAGAGAAAACTTATGCATGTAGTGAATGCGGAAAGTCTTTCAAATGGAAGGTAAAACTCCACGTTCATCAGAGAATATACTCAGGAGAAACACCTTATGAGTGTAACATATGTGGAAAGTCCTTCACACAGAAGCCAAACCTCAACATGCATAAGACAATTCAAACAGGAGAAAAACCTTATGAATGTAACCGAGGTGGGATGTCTTTCAAATGGAAGTCTTCCCTCAAATTGCATCAGAGAACACACACAGGAGAGAAACTGTACGAGTGCATCAAATGAGGTAAGACCTTCAGATGAAGTCACATTACAGGAGGCATAACAGAATTCACACATATTAGAAACCTTAGGAATATAACCAAAGTTGAAAGTCTTTCGTGCAGTATTCACCCTTCAGGAAGCATAAGAGAGTTCACACATATGAGAAGCCTTAGCAATGTAATAAATAGGAAAGACTTTTTAGTCTGTGGAAGAAAACTCAGCTTGTGTCACAGAACCAACACAAGATAAAACCCTTAATGAATGTAGCAAATGTTCAGTCTTTTCCCCAGAAGGCACAAGTCAAGATTTATCACTAAACACCCACAGGATAGAATCCTATGAATAAAATGAAAGGGAAATTTTTTTGAAGAACTCATAGTTGAGTTTGCATGATACCACACAGACACAGGATAAAAATCGTATGAATATAAGAATATGAAAAATCCATCATGAACGCATGACTAAGTACAAAATGCACATAGGAGAGAAAAACCTTATGAATATTACAAATGTGGAAAGTGTTTGACCTGGAAGGCATACTTCTGTGTTCATCACAAACCTGATTCCCATAGAAGAAAAGAAAATTAATGAATACAACAAATGTGCAATGACTTTTAATCAGAAGTCAGTCTTCAGTACATTTCAGAACATACACAATAGAGAAATTCTGAGTAATGAAAAACATTTAGCTATATATAGAATCTCTGTATATGGGAGCATTAGGGTAAGTCTTCTAAACAAAGTCAACCTTCACCAAGCATTAAGAGCACTCACAGAAGAAATAATAGCATGTAGGAAAACCTTTGTCAGAAACCTCTAAAAGCTGACTGTGTGGCTTAGTGGTAGAGTGCTAACCTATCAAGGATGAAGGCCTGGGTTAGATTCCGCAATACTACGTGAAAAGAGCAAGCCAGAAGCAGCACTGTGGTTCAAATGGTAGAGTGCTAACCTTGAGCAAAAGTATCTCAGGCCCTGAGTTCAAGCCTAAGGATAGGAGAGAGAGAGAGAGAGAGAGAGAGAGAGAGAGAGAGAGAGAGAGAGAGAGAGAGAGAGAGAGAGAGAGAGAGAGAGAGAGAGAGAAAAGAGAGAGAAACAGGAACTTCTAAATTTTACAGAGATAGAGAAGGAGAGAGAGAAGGAGACAGAAACTAATTTCTAAACTTAACAGTCTTTCTATTTCCTTACAAATTCGTCTATGTCATTCTTTCTGACAGAAGCACAGAATTCCATTGTGTAAAAATACCATATTTGATCTACTCATCAACTGACGGGGATCTGGGTTGGTTCCATACCTTTGCTATAGTAAATAGTGCTGTGATAAATGTTATTGTTCTAGTGAATTTAGTAAGTCCTATCTGGACGATTGGCAAGTAGTAAAATTGCTGGATCACAGGGGAGCTCTATGTTTAGTCTTTTTGGGATACTGCCATAGTGCTTTCCATAGTGGTTGAACGAGTTTGCAATCCCACCAGCAGTGTAGTAGTGATCCCTCCTGGCCACATCCCCTCCAGCATACGTTATTAGATTTCTGGATCTTGGCCATTCTAACTGGAGTGAGGAGGAAAAGGGAAAGAGGAACTGAAACTTTCTCTCCTTACAGATGACATGATTCTGTATTTAAAGAACCCTATAGACTCTACTCCAAAGCTGCTTGAGCTGATATAAAACTTTGGTAAGGTAGCAGGGTATAAAATTAACCCTCAATGTCAACTGCCTTCCCATATGCCAACAAATGAGAGGAATGAGGCAAGAATCAGGATAGCAACTCATTTTGCTATCAAAGAAAATAAAATACCTAGGAATTAACTTAGAATGTAAAGCAGCTTTTTGATGGAACTATAAACCCTGGAGAAGGAAATTAATGCAGAACTGAGGAAATGCAAAAACCTATGCTCCTGGTTTGGAAGAAGTAATATTGTAAAAGTGGCAATCTTGATAAGGACTATCTACAAATTCAGTGCAATATTCATCAATATCCCAATGTCATTCTTTAAAGAAACAGAAGAGGAAATCAAAAATTTCACTTGCAATAATAAAAGACCCCTTATAGTCTGTCTTCTTGCATGATACATAATGTTTAATCTCACCTTCTCCACCAAAATCTCACCTTTCTCATTGAGACATAGGTGGCCCTGTTTACTAGGAGCAAAGGCTCAAACACGCAGTTTCAGGTGTCACCACTGCCTCTGTTACTGGGTAGATCCAACTCTCTCATCGATTCTGAGGTCTGCTCTGGGAGTCTTGGTCACAAGTTGTTCTGTGGCATCTGCTGCCAGCCTGTGCCTATTTGCTTCCTTTTACTCCAGCAGCCTACAACAGGGAATGAAGTTCAGGCACTGATGCTCTCCTTCATATGCAGGGCAGGATGAGCCCAACCCTCCCTCATCTTCCTCTTCCAATTTTTGGGAAAAAATGTGCTGGCTGAAGTCCTCAGGTGTGGCACATGGCTGATCCACACTTTTAATCCAGGCTGGTCACGAGGCTGAGATCTGAGTATGGAAGTTCCAAGTCACCTAGAACAGGAAAGTCTGATAGATTCTTACTACCAAAAATAAAAACAGCTGGGAATGGAGTTTGGGCTCAAGTGGTAAAGGGCTAGTCTTGAGTACAAATGCTTAGTGCCCAGGCCCTGTGTTCAGGCTCCAGCACTGCCAACAACCTCACTTTAGTGAGATTTTAGCTTTATCCATGTAGGCACATCTCACTGGAATCTTTGCTGGTAGAGATAGTCTTCATAATTTTGTCTCAAGGTAAAGGTCCTCCTTGGGTAGTACACAAAAGGTGTCATGGAGAGAGGAGCCCCACTTGCTCCAGGTTTGAAGATGGCATAGGTCAAGCCAGCATGGAGTTGGCACATCAGTCTTTTTCCTAGCACCACCTACCAGTGAATGCCAAATGACATTGATTGTTGTGGGATTGTGTGATTGAAGTGCCCCATTAAGGGCAGTGTTAGCACATCCAAACTTGGATACCAGGAATGCTGAAATCTCAAAGCTAAGATTTCTGTTGGCTACAGAAATGCTGGTGTGTCTGTGATTCACTAAAAGTTCAGGTGCAAAGATTCTGAAGCTTGATGCCATTTGTTTATTCCATTTAGTAAAATTATTTTAATGCACTGTATAAGTTAAAACATTTGATAAGAGTCAGGGGTAGTGAAAATATTGTTCTTGAATTCAGGTGTCTGGCAGGGTAATGGGGGGGGGTGTTGGTGGCTGGGACTATGAAGCTGGAGCTGCTATCAAACCATGGATCATGTTCCTCTTTGTCTGGGAGAAATGACTCCAAAGATGAAATTTGAATGGTGAGGAAAAGATGATGATGTACTCAGGAAATTTCTCCTAAACAAATGCTCATGTGGAAGTGGGATGGGGGCTGGGAATATCTGAGGCAGAGCTTAAGGGGGCTTCTCATGGCGTTGAGAACGTTCCTTGCGACTTCAGGCATGCAGCAGGGTGTTTTAGATGACCATTGTGAGATGGATGTAATAAGACTGGAGACAAGATGAATGCTGGGATCCTGCAATGCTCTTGCATGAGTGGCTGGTGGCTCACCTGAAAGAACTAATTATGTCTAAAAAAGAAATCAGGAATTTGTTTTGATTAGATAATACCTGTAATCCGAGGCATATTCAGGATCCTGATCTTAGTATTGTGGTTTAAAACCAACCCAGCAAAGGGAAAAATGCATGAGACTCATACTCCCAGTTTAGAGCAAGAACAAAGATTGAAGTAGAGCTGTGACTCAAGAGCTAGACTGCTACTTTGAGCAAAGAAAAGCTAAGAAAAAGCTCCAGGTCTTGAGTTCAAGGCCAGGAATGAAAGAAGGAAGGTAAAAAAGGGAAGTATGTGAGGAAGGGAAATATATAAATGAAAGAGAGAAGGAACTAGAAATTTAAAACTAGAGAATATTTAAAAGTCATCAGTCCTTCTAAGAAAAGTGTTGGAGTATGGGTTCTATATGTGGTGAACTGGAAGCCCAGCATGACTTCTTAACCAAAGAGTCACCATGATGAGCAAAGGATAGAAATCTGCATGAGCCTCTTAGCGGATGGAGTCACAGAAGAGAACCTCAGCTCCCATCCCATTGGCAGATACACACACACATGCACACACACAATATCTCAGGCAATATTGTATTTTGAATTAATATCCAAAGATTGGACAACAGGATAGCAAGTAATAAAATCTGTTTTTCTTGTCTACATTGAGGGAAAGGGATAAGTCACAAGATGCAGAAGCGAAGAATTCAGAGGCAAATGCTGTGAGTGAATAACTTGTAAAAAGCACATTTCTTTTCTTTTCTTATCTTTGGTTTTTTCTGCCATTCCTGGGGCTTGAACTCAGGGCCTGAGCACTGCTCTTGGCTTTTCCCAAGTCTAGCCCTCTGCCACTTGAGCCACATTGCCATATGGATTTTTATATCTGTGTGATATTAAGGACTCAAACCTAGATCTTCATGGATGCTAGGCAAGCACTCTAACACTGGGCCAAACTCTAAACCCCGATAAAGTATTTATAAATAGTCATCATCATCATATCAAAATATCCTTTCTCCTACAAAGAATGAACACTTATCTATGTCTGTAAGACTTTTTTTTATGTCACCAATGCTTCTGTGATTTTCCTACTTGCATTTTTACAGATGACAGCACAGATATTCATCAGGAAGAAAAATAGATTAGGATACAGAAACTTAACAACGTCCTAGTAGATTGAGGTGAAAAATATGTGCAAGATGGCCTGGGTGTTTCATCTATTTATAGAGTGCTGGGCTACCACACAAAAAGACTCCGGTTTGATTCTGCAGTACCATATACATAGAAAACGCTGGAAGTGGTGCTGTGGCTTGGTGGGACCGCTATAGCCTAAAGAAAGCCTAAGAACAATGGTCAGGCTCTGAGGTCAAGTCCCAGGACTAGCAAAAAAATTGTGCAAGAGGCAAAATGCAAGCTGAGAAGGCACTGTGAAGCAAAATGTCTTGTGAAGGGTAAGGGGAATAGTGACAGTTAAGTTTGGATCTTACCTAAGAAAGGCTCCTTGAGTCTGAGACCAGGCTAGCACTTACACCTAGTTAATGACTTGGGATTTGAACAAAAAGGTGTGCTGTTTACTACATCCATATGTGAGGTGGGAAGGGAGATTCAGCCTCCAGTATGTCTTTGGGGAGGTCCTCTGTGAGCAAGGAGCTTTGGTCATTGGGCCTTGAAAGGTGACCCTACCTCCCTCACATTGGAACAGAATATGGAACCCTGGTAACCAAGCCACTGTATGTGACAACCAGCTCAAGACAGCTCCCTTGGCCTGTGGCTCAGGAACCAGAAAGATGTTGCTGTGCTGTTGCCAAAGGTCAGGAGGCTCGGATCTCAGGCATGAGAGATATGGATCTCTCACTTGAAGAAGTAGATGCTGGATCAGTGCCAAGCCAAAATTCCAGTATATCAGGCATTTCTCTAGGAAGAAAGCCAGGAAACTCCAGGGCAACTCAGATGAGGTATATTGAGAGGAAACCTATTTGAACCCATCATCCTGCCCACACACTAAAACATTCCTGTGTGCTTTCAAGTGACTCTACTGAGATTAGAGTGTGTCATTTCCAATCTACTCTATTCCAGTTCCTCTGTGTGAAGTGTGGTCCCATTCCTACGTTTGAAATATCCACTGTTTTGCCAACATAGTGTGATGGTAAGTCAGCTCAGACTCTGAATGAGCCTTGTAACCTATGGATCCTGGAGGAAGGCCTGTTGGAGATGCTGCTGACAAAGCTGATCCCTGCCTACCAGAAAGGTGATCTCTTTTATGTGGGAAACTTCCTGCACAATTTCAAATAGTGGAGGACAATGTAGTAATTGCTGGAAATTCTCTTGAAAAAGTGAGTGTTCCCCCTCCAAACCCAGGTTTGCTCACCCCTCCTGGCCAAGTCTTGGAATACTTAGCTCCTCTCTGAGCCTGTTTGTTTCACTGGGGTGTTCACAGGGGAGCTAAGCATGATACAAGTGCACAAACAACTTTATTATGACTGGGACACCATGCCATTTCGTTTCCCTCACAAGCTACTGGAGTCTCAACAGTGTGCTTACTGAGAAGTTGGATTTCAGGCATGAGTAAGTGGCTCCCAACTGCAGCCCTCACCTAGGTGACATCCTAGGAAATCCCATTTCCCAGTAAGCAATGAGGTGTCAGTACTAATGGCGGAGGCCTGTGAAATACTGGAGTCAGAGAAAAAGCTGGGGGCTGAATCACTTTTGAGCCATCAGGGAGGGATTGTGATAGCTTTGCCTGTTAGAACCCGAAAGCATTTACATTTTGGTGTGTGGTCCAGTGCTGCCACTTGAACCTGAACTCAGGTCTAAATGCCATCCCTTTGGTGTTCAAAAATTAGCATTGTACCATTTGAGTCATATGTCAAGTTCTGGCTTTTTGCTGCCTAATTGAAGACAAGTGCCTTTAGATTTTTACTGACTAGACTGGCTTTCCACTGTGATCTTCAGAGCTCAGCCTGCTGGGTGGCTAAGATTAGAGGAATGAGCATTTATTTCTTTATTTAGAGCATTCACTTATTGATTTATTTAGAGCATTTACTTAGTTAATTTAAGGTGCGTTTACTTTGGACACATGCATAGATGCCTCTCTCAGAAGCTTCTGGAAGTGGGGTGTAAAAGTCATCCTCTTCTCGAGTGTCTCTTACCCCCCTCCCAGCACATAAGTGCACATCTCTGCAGGACAGCCACAGCATTAGAGTCCTGCAAGAAAGGGGCTTTTGTAGAAGGCTCAGGATGGAGAGAGAAGGCTCTCACTTTCCTTGTACCGAATGTGCCCACCGCATCATGTGTTCCATCTATACGATGTGAATGGACTTCTACCCCAGTGATTTCTACGAGTTCAAGAACTGCCACACCCTGACATAACTCAAGCTCTATATGAGGCTCCACATGCCGGCTTTGGACCTGCTCTTCTAAACACATACTTTTTGACCAGCTGGAGGAATGTGCGACCAGTAAGACCAAGAAAAAGTAGAAGTCCTGGTGTGGGTGACTCAGAGCCTGTGAGTAGGAAGCCCATGTGGTCTAGATATTGGTTGGCCCTTACTTCTACAGAGCTTGGCAAAATGACCTTTATGGGTGGTGTCAGCCAGGTAATGTCTGTCCTCTGAAAGGACTCGGGAATAAGCACTCATTAGAAAGACCCTACACCTCCTCAGTGTTCAGTCCAAACTCCAGTTCTACAGGTTCCTCCATTAGATCCTCATGGAAGTTGAGTGACACTTCAACTTGCAGAGTCCACTCTGTCCACTCTGTACCTATTTCCATTCTTAGGTTTGGGTCATCGTGGAAGAGCTTATCCTGAACTCCGGATGAAAACCCCTCCAATGGAGCTGGTGACTGATGGAGACTAAGAATCATCACTGCACTCCAGAAAGCATGGGCCTTCTGTAGAAATTACCAAACAGGTATAGAGTCCTGTGGATATACCTTTTGCTCTGAACCCCATGTGTGACACAGTTGAACCTGCAGATACTATGGAGGAAGAAAAAGAGCAGCCAGATTTCCTTCCGTTTCCTTTCCCACTCCACCCAGAGTCAGTCCATCTGAGTCAGAGTAACGCTCCACTTATTGTGCAAGCTGAAGGGGCACACGCTGGGCTCATGGAAAATGTCCCCATGGGAAGCAGCAAGTGTACTCTCAATACTGGATTCATTGGAGGAAAATGAATCCATCCTCACAGAATATCCAGACCCATCCATCTCACTAAAAGAGACTCAATCTCCATTCGACAAACCAGAATCCATCCCCCTCTTAACTCAGGAAGGACATTCTGTTTCTCATGAGGAAGGAGACCCTTCTGAGGACTCTGAAGGAGAATTACTGTCTGAAGGCAACTTGGAGGCCAGTCTGGATTTAGAGCTTCCCTGTCCCCTTCCTAAAATGACATCTCTTTATCTTGCTCTCATGATTCTTGTCAAGTATTCATTGTATTTACTTTGCTAACTATTAAACTCTCATTGTTAATATTATGGTGTGCAGTTCTTCAGTGCTTATTATACTGTGTTTTATTTTCCACTTATAATGTGAGACCTCGGACACATAGGTCCTGGGTGGGCCAAAAACCAGACAGGTCTGGTCCCATAGAAGACAACCTTACTGGATATACAGGGAACTATGAAATGCATGGAATCACCAGGAATCCAGGCCAGGCCTCCATGGAAAGACAAGTCAGCTACCAAAGGTTAAGGACAGAGCAGATGCCTGGAAATGTGTTTTGTCAATCCGGAGAAGTGCCAGAGTAACTGTAATATTATGTGGGACTCTGTTCTGTGAGTTCAAGTCTGTTTATATATCCATTGTGCTTTGTACAAATATTTAAGAAAATTAAAACTCCACAATAGCATCAAAAATCTACTTTGGCTTTGAATGTGGCCTAGTTGTAGAGTGCTCACCTAGTATACAAGAAGACCTTGATTCAATTCCTCGGCACTGCATACACAGAAAAAGCAGATGGGGCACTGTGGCTCAGGTGTCAGAGTGCCACCCTTGAACAAATGTGGCCAAGGACAGTTCCTGGTCCCTCAGTTCAAGCCCCAGGACTAGCCAAACAAGAAATCATACCATTTTCCACACATTTGGAAATAAATGTGTTTTATCTAACCCTACTTCTTTTTTGCCAGTCCAGGCTGTGTGCCACCAAGCCAAACTACTGGCCCCCAACCTTACTATTTTTAATCATTTAATTTTTTTACATAATCATATTTCATGGTGTCTGTATTAATACCATAAACAGTATGCTTAGTGTAATAATGTTAAAGGTAAAACATAAGAAATTAATAACTAAAATTCCTTTTTTATTAGTTTTATAGCATTACTACAATTTTATGAGAAAAATTACCTAGAATGTTGATTTTAGAGTTCAAGTAATCCATTTTGATAAATATATCAACCTACATCATTTATTTGAACATATTTTAAACTATTTTTTTCAGGAATGAAAATGCATATATATTTGTTGTAAATGAAATTTATGACTTGGGGGAAGGGAAAGAGAAAAAGGGTTAGGGGGTAACAGTGTTTACAAGAAATGTACTCATTACATATGTAACAGCAATCTCTTTGTATATCACCTTGACAACAAATTTTTTGAAAAGTACAATAAGTTTAAATGTCTACTTTGGGCAGAATTTTTTCTTGCCAGTACTGGTCTTAGACTCAGGACCTGAGCACGATCCTTGTTTTTGTTTTTGTTTATTCTTAAGCCGCAAGTTCTATCACATGTGCCACAGCACCACTTTTATCTTTTTTTATCTATGTTGTGCTGAGGAATTGAACTTGGGTCTTCATTCATGCTCGGCAAGAACTCTTCCACTAGGCTTAACTTATGGCCCCAGTGGGAAGGAAGTTTTCCATAAAATATGTAGGAAATATGTACACTAAGGAAAAGCCATCAAAAATAGAAGAAAAATTATATACTTAGATAACGACATGCCAGTATTATGGCAGATCTCTGTAATTCTAGCTTCAAGAGTGGCCTATTTGGACCGGGAGTTGGCTGGCTGAAGTAAAGTGCTATCCTTGAGCAAGCCCTAGGACAGTGCTCTGGCCATGAGTTGAAGCCATATTGTTTGGTTGGTGAAGATCTTCTTCCACTCTGTAGGCTTCCTGATTAGTTTACTAGCTATATCCGTTGCCATACAAAAGCTCTGCTGTTTAATGCAGTCCCACTTATCCAGCCTTTCTCTGATTTGTTGTGATTCTTGGTCCTTATTAAGAAAGTTTCGACCTGTGCCAAGGAGGCCTAGTGTATCTCCTATTCCTTCCTGTAAACTTTTCAGTTTGTCAGCTTTTACCTCCACGTCTTTGATCCATTTGGAGTTAATTCTAGTGCAAGGTGACAAAGAAGGATCCAACTTTAGTTTTCTGCAGGTGTTTAACCAGTTCTGCCAGCACAACTTGTTGAAGAGGCTATCTTTCTTCCATTCTATTTTTTTGGCTCCCTGGTCAAAGATTAGGTGGCCATAGGTCTGTGGTGTAATATCTGGGTCCGCAGTTCTACTCCATTGGACTTCAGGCCTGTTCTTGTGCCAGTACCAAGTTGTTTGAGAATTATAGCTCTATAATAGAGCCTTAAGTTTGGAATTGAAATTCCTCCAGCGCTGTTCTTTCTGCTAAGAAGTGTTTTTGCTATACGGGGTCTTTTATTATTCCATATGAAATTTTGAATTGCCTCTTCCATGTCTTTAAAGAATGACATTGGGATGTTGATGGGTATTACATTGAATTTGTAGATAGCCCTTGGCAAGATTGTCATTTTCACAATGTTGATTCTTCCAATCCAGCAGCATGGGAGGTTTTTCCATTTCCTTAGTTCTGCTTTAATTTCCTTTTTTATCGTTTTAAAGTTTTCATCTAAACGGTCCTTTACATTCTTAGTTAAGCTAATTCCTAGGTACTTTATTTTCTTTGAGGCTATTGTGAAAGGAATTTCTTTCCTGATTATTGCCTCTTTCCTCTCAGTGTTGGCGTAAAGTACGGCAGTTGATTTGTGAGGGTTGATTTTATGGTCTGCTACCCTTCCAAAGCTTTGAATCAGCTCAAGGAACTTGGGAGTAGAGTCTATAGGATTCTTTAAATACAGAATCATGTCATCTGCAAAGTGGGATAGTTTTATCTCCTCTTTCCCTACTTGGATCCCCTTTATGCTTGCTTCTTGCCTTATTGCACTGCCTAGGAATTCTAGTACTATGTTAAAAAGGAGTGAAGAGAGTGGGCATCCTTGTCTCGTTCCTGATTTTAGAGGGAATGGCTTTAGATTTTCACCATTAAGTATAATACTAGCAGTGGGTTTCTCATACACAGCCTTTATTACATTGAGAATTGTTCCATGGATTCCTAGTTTCTCCACATCTTTTTACATAAAGGGGTTTTGGATCTTGTCAAATGCCTTTTCCGCATCTATTGAGACAATCATGTGATTTTATCCCTGCTCCTGTTGATGTGTTGAATTATATTAATTGATTTGTGTATGTTGAACCACCTTTGCCTTCCTGTGATTATTCCAGTTTGATCATGGTGTATTATTTTTTTGATGAGTTGTTGTAGACGGTTGGCCAGTATTTTGATGAGAATTTTTGCATCGATGTTCATCAAAGAAATGGGTCTATAGATCTCTTTCTTTGATGAATCTCTGTCTGGTTTGGGGATGAGGGATATGCTGGCTTCACAGAATCAGTTTGGTAAAGAACCTTCATTTTCAATTTCGTTGAAGAGCTTGAGGAGTATTGGTGTGAGCTGTGCTTTGAAGACATTATAGAATTCAGCTGTGAATCCATCTGGCCCTGGGCTCTTTTTAAGTGGAAGTTGTCTAATTTCCCTTTCTATTTCAGAGCTTGAAATAGGTCTGTTGAGTGGGTTAGCTCTTCTTGGTTCAGTGTGGGTATGTTAATATTCTAGGAATTCATCCATTTCTTCTAGATTCTGAAATTTGTTGGCGTAAAGGTTTGAGAAGTATTCCCTTATGATATTCTGGATCTTGGTAATTTCTGTCGTGATATTACCATTTTCATCTGCGATTTTGTTCATTTCGATATGCTCTCTTCTTTTTTTGGTAAGATTTGCTAAGGGCTTGTCAATTTTGTTAATTCTTTCAAAGAACCAACTCCTTGTTTTATTGATTCTTTCTATAGATTTTTTTATTCCAAATCATTTAATTCTGCTTTGATTTTAATAATTTGCTTTCTCCTAATGGGTTTAGGGTTGGTTTGTTGCTCTTTTTCCAGGAGGTTAAGGTGAGACATTAATTAGTTGGTTTGCCATTTTTCCAACTTGCTGTTGTAGGCACTCAGCGCTATAAATTTTCCTCTGAGTACTGCCTTTGTTGTGTCCCTAAGGAGTTGATATTTGTGTGCTCCTTATTGTTAACTTTCATAAACAGTTGGATATCTGTTCTGATCTCTTCGATTACCCATTGTTTTTGATTCAACAATGTGTTGTTCAGTCTCCATGAGTTACAGGGTTTTCTTTGGTGGAGATGTGTGTTCAGCTCCAATTTGATGCCTTTATGGTCTGAGAGTGTGCATGGAAAAATTTCAGTGTTTCTGAATCTGTCCAGGTTTGCTTTATGGCCTAAGATGTGGTCTATTTTGGAAAATGTTCCATGTGCTGCTGAGAAAAACGTATATTGTGGTGTTACTGGGTGGAATATTCTGCAGATGTCTGTTAGATCTAGTCGGTCTCTATAGTTGTTCAGTTCTAAGGTTTCTCTTTTGAGTTTTTGCCTTGTTGATCTGTCCATAGGTGAGAGTGGTGTGTTAAACTCACCAACAATCACTGTATTTCGATCTATGTATGGTTTCAGTGTAAGTAAAGTTTGCTTGATGAAGTTTGGAGCTCCGGGATTGGGTGTGTAAATATTTAGGATCGTTATGTCTTCCTGGAGGAAAGAGCCTTTAGTAGTATGTTGTAACCTTCTTTGTCTTCTCTTACTAATTTTAGTTTGAAGTCTGTTGTATCTGATATGAGGATGGCAACTCCAGCCTGTTTATGGGGGCAGTTAGCTTGATAGAGTTTATTCCAACCTCTCACTTTCAAAAGATGATTGTTTTTGGTTAAGATGTGTCTCTTGAAGACAGCAGAACGATGGCTCTTGCTTTTTGATCCAACTAGACAGCCTATGCCGTTTAATTGGAGAGTTAAGTCCATTGATATTGAGAGTTAGGATTGAGAGATATTTATTAGTTCCTACCATTTTTAAAAGCTTTTAGTAGGGCCTGTGTCTGGACAGTTCTTGTGGTCCTTAGATGGTATGCTGTTTAGGTATCATTTCTTTCCCTATAATGCATTTATTTTGGTTTTGTATGTATAGAGCATCGTTGAGAATTCTCTGTAGTGTTGGTTTTGTTTCGACATATTGTTGCATCTTTTCCCTGGAATGGAATGTTTTATTGTTCCCTCAGTTTGAATGAGAGCTTAGCTGGCTACAGTATTCTTGGTAGTTATTTGATTTAAGGGCATGACATATATGCTTCCAGTCACTTCGTGCTTGCATGGTCTCTGCTGAGAAATCTGGGGTTATTCTGATTGGTTTGCCTTTATAGGTTACTGATCCCTTTTCCCTGGCTGACTTTAGGATCTTTCCTTTCGTTTCTATTGATCCAGTTCGTATCACAATGTGGCGGTGGCATGTTCTTTTCTGGTCAGGTCTGTTTGGGGTTCTAAAAGCTTCTCGTATGTGGATGGGCCTGCCCTTCTGGATATTTGGGAAATTCTCTGAGATGATTCCCTGAAGTATATTTCCAATACCATTGACCTCTTTCTCCTCGCCCTCCTCAATTCCAACTAGCCTTAAATTAGGCTTCCTGATTGTATCTTGGACCTCCTGAAGCTCTCTCTCATATTTTCTGGATTTGGATTGACTCATTTTCTGTTCTTTATAATACCTAAATTATCTTCAGCCCCGGAAATTCTCTCCTCTGCATTGTCTAACCTGCTATCAAAGCTATCTACTTTATTTTTCATCTCCCTTGCTTCTAATTGCTCACTTTTTATGCCTTGCGTCTCTTGTTTTACATCATGTATGGATTTCTTTTTCTCCTTGATTTCCTTTTGTGTGGTTAGCTCAGTAGCTTTATTTTCTTTGGACATTTCCTGGAGTTTGGTCCAGTTTTTATTTGTGGATTCTATGAATTCATCCATCTTTCTTTGAAAGACCTTTATTATGGCCTCCTTTATGGCTTCTTCTTTTTCACTTATCACCTTGTTTTTGCTTTCCTCTTGTTCAGCTATGGCTTCCTCCATTATCTCTTTATTTATATTTTCACATTTTCCATTAGTGATGTTTATGAATTGCATTTGTGTAGCACTTGGAAGACTCTCCTCTAGGTTTGCCAGTGACTGTTCCATTGTCTATTTACATTGGGTGGGTTTGTTGTTTCTTGATTTGACATTTTTCTTGAGTTTCTTGTTCTGCCCATTTGAAAATGGGAGCAAGATTACTACTAAATATGATTATAGTTTTTCAGATATAACCAACCTAGACCTCTGTAGCTAGCAGACACTAGATGTTCACAAGTTTTGATTGGTATTATCACATTTTCTTTTTGTGCACTTTCAGACCAGTCTATTACAACCACTGATAAACGATTTATACCCAAAACAATAAGCCTCTCAATTCATTCTCTATTGACTTTAGGTCCCTCTGAGTGTAGAGAATAATTAACCACCTACATATACAATATTGCTCTACAGCCATCAAGTGTAGATCCGTGCAGTATAAGTGTTGAAAGACCAGCAGAGGTCCAGAGATAGAAAAATAGAATGAGAGAGGTCAGGGAGGTAGAAGAGGATTAACGTAGGAATGTAAGAATATTGTAGTAATAAAGAAAAGGTATAGCCTAATGATAACTGACCTAAGTTGGTAAGTAGGTAACATATTTGAGTACAAAGTTTGGAAAGAATTAGAATAAAACTTGTGTGTTGCTGCACGACTAGCTCTTACCCCAACCAGTGGCCTCACAGTGGACCATGGGATGGATCTGTTTTTCTTGTCTACGTTGAGGGAAAGGGGTATTTCACAAGATGCATAAGCGAAGATTTCAGAAGCAAATGCTGTGAGTGAATTAGCTCGTAAAAAGCATTTTTATTTCCTTTTATCTTTCTGCCAGTTTTGGGGCTTGAATTCAGGGCCTGAGCACTGTCCTCGGGTTTTCTCAAGTCTAGCCCTCTGCCACTTGAGCCCCAGTGCCACATCTTGATTTTCTATCTATGTGATACTGAGCAATCAAACCCAGATCTTCATGGATGCTAGGCAAACACTCTACCACTATGCCAAACTCTAAACCCTGACATAGTAATTATAAAGTCATCATCATCATATCAAAATAACCTTTCTCTTACAAAGAATGAACACTTATTTATGTGTAATTTTTTTTAAAATTTCACTACTTCTTCTGTGTTTTACCCTCTTGCATTTTTACACATGACAGTAAAGCTAATCATCAGGAAAAAAATTGATTAGGATACAGAAACCTAATAATATGCTAGTAGATTGACGTCAAGAATATGTGCAAGATGCCCTGTGTGTTTCACCTAGTGGTAGAGTCCTTGGCTACCACGCAAAAAGCCTCAGGTTTAATTCCTCATTAACACATACATAGAAAACGCTGCAAGTGATGCTGTGCTCGGATTGACAGCTAAAGCCTAAAGAAAGCCCAAGAACAATGTTCACACTCTGAGGTCAAGTCCCAAGACTAGGAAAAACAAAAAAAATTCGACAAGGGGCAAAATGCAGGCAGACAAGGAACTGTGAAGCAAATGTTTTGTAAAGGATGAGGGCAATATTGACCCTTAAGTTTGGATCTTACCTAAGAAAGGCTCCTTGAGCCTGAGACCAGACTGGTAGTCGGGCCTAGTGGAAGACATTGGGATTGGACAAATAAGGTGTGCTGTTTACTACATCCAAATGTACATTGTGAGATTGGAGGAGAGATTCAGCCTCCAGTATGTCTTTGGTGAGGTCTTCTGTGAGCAAGGATCTTTGGTCATTGGGCCCTGAAAGGTGACCCTGCCTCCCTCACAATGGAACAGAATATGGAACCCTGGTAACCAAGCCACTGTAACTAACAACCAACTCAAGCCAGCTCACTTGTCCTGTGGCTCAGGAGGAAGAAAGATTTTGCTGTGCTGTTGCCAAAGGTCAGGAAACTCGAGTCTCAGGCATGGAAGTTGTGGATGTCTTACTCGAAGATGTACATGCTAGATCATTGCCAAGCCACAAATCCAGTATAACAGGCTTTTCTCTAAGAAGAAGGCCAGGAAAATCCAGGGCAACCAGACGAGTTATATTTCTAAGAAGAAATGTATTTGACCCCATCATCCTCCCACACACTACAACTTTCTTTTTTTTTAAATTTTTTTATTGTAATTAGTAAAAGGCTTACATGATATTTGCCAGATAGAAGGTGCATTGATTCACATACATTGATACCCTTTCACATGTCTTGGTACCCATTTCCCTCCAACCCCACACCCCCCACCCGTCTTGGTTTTGCCCCCTTCCCTATCTAATTTAAAATATTCAAATACAAATAAATTCAATATATCACATAACAAAGTGAGATACTATACCACTATGGGATAACCAAGGGACAGCAAAGGAGATAAGAGACAACATAGTACATTAAGGACAACAATCATTCATAATGTGGCTTTTGTTTCAATATCCTGGAGGTCCTTTCAATTAGCTTCACATTATATGGCCTTATATATGGCCTTTTGTTCTATTGCAAATCTCTGCTAGTAGGGCCCAATGTTTCTACTGATTATGACGAATGAGGGAAACCAATGAACCTCAGTTCTTTGAGTCTGGCTTACTTTACTTAATATGATTTGTTCTAAGTCATTCCATTTCCTAACAAATGGGGCGATGTCATTCTTTCTGACAGCAGCATAGAATTCTATTGTGTAAAAATACCGCAATTTGTTGATCCACTCATCAACTGAGGGACATATGGGTTGGTTCCATATCTTTGCTATTGTGAATAGTGCTGCAATGAACATTGTTGTGCTAGTGGGTTTAGTATGCCCTTGTTTCTGGATTGTTGGGTAAATGCCAAGTAGTGGAATTGCTGGGTCATAGGGGAGTTGTATGTTTAGCCTTTTGAGGCACTGCCACACTGCTTACCACAGTGGTTGAACGAGTTTGCACTCCCACCAACAGTGTAGTAGTGATCCCTGCTGGCCACATCCCCTCCAGCACCTGCTGTCATTCGTTTTCCTGATCCTGGCCATTCTAACTGGAGTGAGGTGGAATCTTAGAGTTGTTTTGCTTTGCATTTCTTTTATGACCAGAGATGTTGAGCATTTCTTCATGTGTCAATAAGCCATTTTTGTTTCTTCTTCTGAGAAGACTCTCTTTAAGTCTTTGGCCCATTTTTTAATGGGATGGGTGTTACTTTGGAGGTTAGTTTTGGAGTGATTCAATTTTTTGAGTTGTTGATATATTTTAGATATGAGGGCTTGGTCCGTTGTTTGGTTGGTGAAGATCTTCTCCTACTCTGTAGGCTTCCTGATTAGTTTACTAGCTATATCCGTTGCCATACAAAAGCTCTGCAGTTTAATGCATTCCCACTTATCCAGCATTTCTCTGATTTGTTGTGATTCTTGGTCCTTATTAAGAAAGTTTCGACCTGTGCCAAGGAGGCGTAGTGTATCTCCTATTCCTTCCTGTAAACTTTTCAGTGTGTCAGCTTTTACCTCCAGGTCTTTGATCCATTTGGAGTTAATTCTAGTGCAAGGTGACAAAGAAGGACCCAACCTTAGTTTTCTGCAGGTGTTTAACCAGTTCTGCCAGCACAACTTCTTGAAGAGGCTATCTTTCTTCCATTCTATTTTTTTGGCTCCCTGGACAAAGATTAGTTGGCCCTAGGTCTGTGGTTTAATATCTGGGTGCGCAGTTCTATTCCATTGGACTTCAGGCCTGTTCTTGTGCAAGTACCAAGCTGTTTTGAGAATTATAGCTCTGTAATAGAGTCTAAAGTTTGGAATTGAAATTCCTCCAGCTCTGTTCTTTCTGCTAAGAAATGTTTTTGCTATACGGCTCTTTTACTATTCCATGTGAAATTTTGAATTGCCTCTTCTATTTCTTTAAAGAATGACATTGGGATGTTGATGGGTATTGCTTTGAATTTGGAGATAGCCCTTGGCAAGATTGTCATTTTCACAATGTTGATTCTTCCAATCCAGGAGCATGGGAGGTTTTTCCATTTCCTTAGTTCTGCTTTAATTTCCTTTTTTAGGGTTTTAAAATTTTCATCTAAACGGTCCTTTACATTCTTAGTTAAGCTAATTCCTAGGTACTTTATTTTCTTTGAGGCTATTGTGAAAGGAGTTTCTCTCACTGTTGGCGTAAAGGAAGGCAGTTGCTTTTTGAGGGATGATTTTATGGCCTGCTACCCTTCCAAAGCTGTGAATCAGATCAAGGAGCTTGGGAGTAGAGTCTATAGGATTCTTTAAATAGAGAATCATGTCATCTGCAAAGAGGGATATTTTTATTTCCTCTTTCTCCACTTGGATCCCCTTTATGCTTGCTTCTTGCCTTATTGCACTGCCTAGGAATTCTAGTACTATGTTAAAAAGGAGTGGAGAGAGTGGACATCCTCAATGCTACCCCTTACCACTTTTATGCAAAGCTTAGGCCTGTGGCACTTTACGCACTATTCAACGCTCTGTTTTTTGCTGGTTAATTAAAGGTAAAAATCTTATGGAATTTATTGCATGGCTCATTTTGAACTGGAATCCTCAGGTCTCAGCTTATCTTGAGTAGCTAGGATTACAGTACTTTTACAACCTGTATGCTCATACACATCGCTTCTGATCCAAACACTCATTGTTCAATTTAACTAACAAGATGTGAGGAAAGATGGTTGACTGTAATTTACTAGATGGGCTTCTAGTGAGTATATATTTCCACTCCCACTCTGAAGCCAGGGAAATGTTTCTGGTACTTGTTTCAACTATCTCCCAAAGAGGAAATAATGTGTGAGTACGTTTGCTAGTATTTCAGATAGGAGATGGACTTTGGTGTTTGGAACCTGTTGGGCAGAGTGTATCAGCTGGGCTGTGATAATAGAGATGATGTTTCAGACAGGAATATTTTCATAACAGACAGAATTAGTCCAGATCCTTGGATTTCAGGCCTTGAGTAGAGAGAATTACAAGTGTGAGCTGCCACCACCACCTGGTTCATTTTGGAAACCTTAATTGCTTCTCATTTGTTCCTTTCCTTTTTTGGAAGATTGATCTAAGCTGGCTGATTGTGCATCACAATGAAGTGATTGGCCTCAGGAATTGCAAATATTTGTTTCATCAGCACGGAATGAATGAAAGTTGATCTAAACCCAATAGTATTTTCCTTCTGATAAACAGGGAACTTACTTATATCATTTTTCCTTGCCTTTGCTTTCCCAAAGCAAGCAACATGTTTCTTTAAAACTATACTTCATGAGAATATTATAATTAGAAGCTATCTTCTGCACACTTCAGAATAGTCCTTGCATTTATAAACTTATATTACAATCTTAGGTAGAAGAATGGTGACTGTTAGTTTCATAACTATTTCATATGTTTTACTCTTTAAGGCTCATTAACTCAAGAAGGGATTAAATACATTTAGATAATAGTAGATCATAGCTGCTACTGATTTGATATGTGAGCAGATGATACACAGATTTATTAGGATTACTCAAAAGTTTTGTTCAAATTTTCAGGAGTAGACTGCTATGCTAACGGGAAGGTGATAGTAATGATGCTGAAATTCTATGAATCAGCTATGAAGCAATATTTCAGGGGAGAGTATTTGCTAGGGACTTAATTTCTAAGACGCATATCAAGAATATTGAACTATAACACCAAATGATGGACGACTCAGCGTCACATTTTGTTTGTTTTATGCAAGTCTTGGGACTTGAACCCAGGGCCTGGGAACTGTCCTTAAATGTTTTTTTTTTGCTTCAGGCTAGTGTTCTACCACTTGATCCACAGCTCCACCTCCAGATTTTTGGTAATGAACTGTAAATCAGAATATCATGCAATTTGTTTGGGCTGGATTCAAACCTGATTCTGTCTAGATAGGATTCCAAGTGTGAGCGCACAGAGCCTGGCTAGTATCATTCATCATTCAAGTCATGGGACTGCAATTCTGCACCTGGGTCTTGTCACTGAGCTTTTCAGCTCAAGACTACTGCCCTATCCCTTGAGCCATAGGGCCACTTCTGGGTTTCTGGTGGTTAATTGGAGATAAGAGTCACATGGACTTCAGTGCCCAGGCTGACTTTGAACTGCTATCCTTGGATCCCAGCCTCTTGAGTAGCTACATTTACAAGTGTGAGCCACCATACCCAGCTAAATTATTTTTTAAGTTAATTTTTTTGTTAAGTCAATATATAGTTGGCATACGGTTACATAAGTAATGAACACATTTCTTAAGAAAATTGTTATCCCCTCCCTCCTTTTTCTCTGTTTTCCTACCCTCAGCCCCCTCTCCACCCAGATTGTTCAGTTCATTTCCGTTTAGTGTCTTCCAAGTATCACTGTTCAATTGGTTCACCCTTTTTCCTTTTTTTTTTTAACATTTTATTATACCCTCTCCATTCCAAATCACATAAACCTATGTACAAGACACAGGGTACACGAATTCAACACAGTGACTACAGAGAATAAAACTAAAGGGAGAAAGAAAAGAGGTAAAAAGCAAAGAAAATGAAAGAACATCATACAGTACCTTAGAATCAACAACACTAAAAAAACAAAACATAAAACCTTGGGCTGAAAATGAAGCTTGCCTAGCATGTATGAAACCCTGGATTCCATTCCTCAGCACCACATAAACAAAAAACTGGAAGTGCCACTGTGACTCAGCTGGTAGATTTCTAACGTTCAGCACAGAGTGTCTCCAAGTGACAAAAATCTGTCACATTTAAGTCAGGCTTCAAAACTTTGCTAGGAACCAGTTACGTGATTTGGAAGAAAGTCCAATTTTCAAAGAATCACTAGCCAGGCGCTGGAGGGTCATAATTGTAATTCTACTAGCCAGGGAGAAGGTGAATCAAAGCCTTTGCAAGCAAAAAAACGAAAACAGAAAAAACTGTAAGATTCTACTCTCCACTTATCCACCCAAAAACTAAGTGGATTTGTGGCTAAAACTGGTACAGCATTAGCCTTGAGGAAAAAGAACTAAGAGACCTTGCCCAGGTCCAAAGTTCAAGCTCCCCACCAAGAAAGAAAAAAAAGGAGTACAGATACCTTAGTTTCAAAAGTATATCTGGATAGCTTAGTAGATTTTTCTGATCTTTCCTCATTCATCTCATGGAACCACATAATCTTGATCCTGATCTGACTAAGAGCCTGAATTGTGCTTAATAAATTCATTCTACATATTCCAGTAGAATCTTGACAGCTAACAGCCACTTACCAATGCTTTATTCTACGTTTAGGCCAGTATGTCTTCATACCATCTACACAGTCAGCTATATCATCTTTCCAGAAGTATCATTGAGTGTAGAACACTCAGAACTAAAATAATTGCATAAAGATGTAATAAAACCCCTTGATTCATTAAGAAAATTTCTGTACCACTTAGAGCAAGTACATTAGTGGTATTTACCTCTAACCTCTTTTTTAAAAAAAATTTATTAACATTGAATTTTACATCATATTTCAAATGTCATGTTTAACCAACAAGTATTCAAGAAGGGAATCGCTATACAATCACTGGCACATAGATTTTAGAATATAGTAAAAATTAAGCTGAGTCTTTGTATGTCATAGATACAGATTAATCTATAATAAAACACATGTCTATAGAGTGTATAGTCTATCCTAGATTTTTATGTCTATGTAGTTATGTTTATATCTCCAAAATTATGTCCAGAACTTTGGGTATCAACTATTCAATCATCGCTCTACTACTGTTTGAAACTAATATCCATATATTAAGGATACCATGTACCTTTTGTTCCTTGGTCTTGACTTATCTCACTCAACAGGATTCACTCTAATTTCATCCACTACCCCAAAAATGCCATTATTATTTTTTTGTGTGCAGATCTTCTTTTTATGTATTTATTTTTATTGTAATTTATAGAAGGGTTACATTATATTCACCAGATAGAAGGTGCATTACTTCTCAAACTTTGATACCCCATGTAATGATATGGTCCCCATTTCCCTTCCCCTACCCCCACTCATGTTCATTTCCCCCCTTCCCTATCCAATTTCAAATAACCAATTAGGCACATATGAAATATATCAGAAAACAAGGTGAACTATTGTAACAATATGATATAACCAAGGGATAGCAAAAGAGATAAGAGATCACATAGTTCATTAAGGACAACAATCACTCATTATATGAGTTTTGTTTCTTTATCTTGGAGGTCCTTACATTTAGTGTCATACTATTTGTCACGATGTCTCTAGATTTTGTTCTATTGTAAATCTCTGGTAGCAGAGCCCAAGGTTTCTACTGAATTTGACAAATGAGGGAGACTCTTGGGCCTATGTTCCTTTGAGTTTGGCTTACTTCACTTAATATGATTTTTTTCCTTTTCATCCACTTCCCCGAGAATGCCATTATTTTATCTTGTCGGTTGGCTATGTATCATTCCATTGTGTGTGTGTGTGTGTGTGTGTGTGTGTGTGTGTGTGTGTGTGTATCACATTTTTTGTAGTAGGGCATCTGGTTGTTTCCATCATCCAGCCTCATTTTCTACAGATATTTTTATAGTCTCTTTTTTATTTTCAGGGTAATGTATAGAGGGGTTACGATTACATTTACAGGTAGTGGACTGCATTACTTCTCACACATTTATTCCACTCCACATGTTTTTGTCCCCAGTTCCCTCTCCCCTCCCCTTCCCAATCATCTTGTTTCCCCCCTTCCCTTTCCTATTTGACATAAACAAATAAACATATATACAATATGCCAGGGAAAAAATCAGATACAGTAACAATCTGACATTAAC
The DNA here is from genome assembly GCF_031878675.1 of Megascapheus bottae. Lineage (NCBI taxonomy): Eukaryota > Metazoa > Chordata > Mammalia > Rodentia > Geomyidae > Megascapheus > Megascapheus bottae. The sequence goes on from NW_028327649.1 coordinate 418,976, forward strand.
CAAAGGGCGAAATAAGAGATGAGAAATAACATAGTAGATTAAGGACAAAAATCACACAAGATTAAGAGCAACGATGACACAAGATATAGCTCTTGTTCCCACATCCTAGAGATCCTTTCATTTAGTCTCAACCTATATGACCTTATATACCTAGGTTTTTCAGTTATTGTAATCCTCTGCTAGGAGTGTCCTAGATGTGAACTAATTATTACAAATGAGGGAAACCATTGAGCTTATGTTTCTTTGGGTCTGGCTTGCTTCACTTAATATGAATTTTTCCAAGTCTTTCCATTTCCTTACAAATGGGGCGATGTCTTTCCTTCTAATGGCAACATAGCATTCCATTGTGTATAAGTACCACATCTTCTTGATTCAGTCATCTACTGAGTGGCATCTGGGTTGGTTTCATAGCTTTGCTATGGTAAATAGTGCTGCAATGAGCATCATTGTGCTAGTGGCTTTAGTATGTCCTTTTTTCTGGACAATTGGGTAGATGCCAAGTAGTGGATTTGCTGTATCATAGGGGAGCTCTATGTTCAGTCTTTTGAGGAACCACCACACTGCTTTCCCTAGTGGTTGAACGAGTTTATACTCAAACCAACAGTGTAGATGTGATCACCCCTGGTCACTTCCCCACCAGTATCTCTTATTAGATTTTTTGATAATGGCCTTTCTGACTGGAGTCAGGTGGAATCTCAAAGTTGTTTTGATTTTCATTTCCCTTATTTCTAGAGATACGGAGCATTTCTTCATGTGTCTAAAGCCCATTTTAATTTTTTCTTCAGAGAATACTCTTTTAAGTCTTTAGCCCACCTTTTAATAGGATGGTTGTTTCTTTGAAGATTTGTTTGGGAGAGATTCATTTTTTTCAGCTATAGATATATTTTAGATAACTACATATATTTTTGTAGAAAAAAGAATGGAAGCCATCATGCTGGCTCACAAGTTAATTTCAGCTACTTAGGAGGCTCAGGGCTTAGGATCACAGGTCAAAGCCAACCAGGGCCCTACAGTGTGTGGGATCAAACTCTGTGAACATACAATGACTGTAAGAGGAATCTCACTGCCTGGGAATGTAGCCTAATGGTAGAGTGCTCACCTAGAATGCATGAAGACCTAGGTTCTATTCATCGGTACCGCATACTCAGAAAAAAGCTAGAAGTGGCGCTGTGTCTCAAGAGGCAGAGCACTCACCTTGGGCAAGCGAGTCCAATGAAAATGTATAGACCCTGAGTCCAAGCCGTAGGACTGGCAAAAAGAAAAAAAAGAGCAATCTTACTTAAGTAACAAGGAATGTACCCTATATTTATACAGACTGAAAAATTCATTAAGAAATTACAAAATATGTATAAAGTGCATAATTTCTTTTGTGTGTTGGCACTGGGCCTTCAACTGAGTGCTTCAGCTCTATCCCTGACCTTTTCTCCTCAAGGCTAGCACTGTACCAATGCAGCCCCAAATCAACTATCTTCAATTGAGATATAAGCGATGAATATTTCAGGGTGCTTCATGAAAAACATTTTTATAAATTGAAACTTTCAACACAGTCTTATTTTAGTATGAATGTTGAGATGGGAAGAGACAGAAAAAGTGAAATGTTTCCTGATCCCCATAGAGAAGAGACTCAGCAGAACCACTGTGGTCTGCAGGCTTCTTTGTGAGTTTTGTTTGCTTCTTTGATTTTTGTCAATTGTGGGGCTTGAACTCTGGGCCTGGGCACTGTCCCTGAGCTCTTCAGCTCAAGGCTAGTGCTTTAATCTGTGAGCCACAGTGCCACTTCTGGTTTTTCTGGCAGTTAACTGGGTACTTTGGCTGGCTTTAAACTTTGATTCTCAGATCTTAGCCTCTTGAGTAGCTAAGATTATAGGTGTGAGGCACCATCACCAGTCTGCTGCTCTGTTACTATGCAGGTTCTGGATCAAGAACTTCAAGTTCTTACTTCAATTTTTTCTTCTCTTGCCTGATACTCTGCCATTTGAACGAAGCCCCAGTTCCTGGTCTTTGTTGGTTAATGAGAGATATTATGATTTTCTAATATTCAGAGCAACGATTATAAAACCCAGCATTTCACTTACTTGAATAAACTAAGAGACAGGACCTAGTGAGATGGAAAACAAAATTTTTTTTCAAGTTGCTATCCTGTTCTAATGCATAAGTCTGGCTATTTTGCCTACACACAAATATATATTTTACCGGTTTATCCTCTATTTTTGCTTAGCTTAAAACCACCACTGCCATTTCATAGATTTTGTTGTTGTTGTTTGCGGTGCTTGAACTCTGTGCCTGGGCTGTTCCTCAGATCTTCAGTTCAATGCCAGTGCTCTAATACTTTTGATTTGGCCAGTCCTGGGTTTGAACTCAGGGACTGAGCACTGTCCTTATATGTTCTCAAGGCTAGGGCTCTACCACTTCAGCCTCAGCACCACTTCCAGCATTTTCCTATGTATGTGGTATTGAGGAATTGAACCCAGGTCTTCGTGCATGCTAGGCAAGCACTCTACCACTAGGCCAAACTCCCAGCCCAAAATTATTCATCATTACTATTAGCTATCTTCTTTTTTTATTATTGATTCGTCATGGTGCTTGGACTTTGGGCCTGGACACTGTCCCTGAGCTCTTCAGCTCAAGGCTAGCGCTCTTCCTCTACAGCTCCATTTTTGGTTTCTGGTAGTTAATTGGTGATGTAAGTCTCACAAACATATGTGTCCAGGCTGGCTTTGGGCTTTGAACCAAGATCCTCCAATCTCAGCCTCCGTAGTAGCTAGAATTACACGCTTCAGCCAGCAGTGCCTGACTGTTTGATGTCTCTGTCTCTGTCTCTCTGTCTCTGTCTCTGTCTGTCTGCCTGTTTGTCTGTCTCTCTCTCTCTGTCTCTGTGTGTGTCTCTCTCTCTGTCTCTCTCTTTCTCTCTCTCTCTTTTGGTTGTAAGACTTTAATTGTGCACCTGGGCAGTGTCCCTGGGCTCTTCAGCTCAAGGCTACAACCTTAAACACCTTGAGCCACAGTGTCACTTCTGGTTTTCTGGTGCTTAAGTGGAAGTAACAGTTTCATGGACTTTAGTGTCTGGCCTGGCTTTGAACTGTGATCCTCAGAACCCAACCTTCTGAGATCATTTCCGTCTTTTTTTTTTGGTGTAAGTGGTACAGAGTAATTGAACACAGGGCTTTGTGCATACTAGGCAAGCAAACTACCACTAGTGTGCACTCCAGCCTTAGATAAGGGCTTTCTTTTTCTTTTTCTTTTTTTCACTCATGGGGCTTGAACTCTGGGCCTGGATGTTTACCTTAAGCTCTTCAGCTCAAGGCAAGAGCTCTACCACTTGAGGCACATTGTCATTTTGAATTTTGTGGATTATTTGGAAATAAGATTCTCACAGATTTTTATGCCTGGGCCGTCTTTGAACCTCGATCCTCCAGGGTAGCTAGGATTACCAGGGTGAGCCAGCAGTCACGGTCATTAAATTATTATTTTTTGCATGTCCTATGGCTTCAACTCATGGCCAGAGCACTGTCCTAGGGTTTGCTCAAGGATAGCACTTTACTTCAGCCAGCCAACTCCCGGTCCAAATAGGCCACTCTTGAAGCTAGAATTACAGAGATCTGCAATAATACTGGCATGTCGTTATCTAAGTATGTAATTTTTCTCCTATTTTTGATAGCTTTTCCTTAGTGTACCTATTTCCTACATATTTTATGGAAAACTTCCTTCCCACTGGGGCCATAAGTTAAGCCTAGTGGAAGAATTCTTGCCTAGCATGAATGAAGACCCAAGTTCAATTCCTCAGCACAACATAGATAAAAAAAATAGAAGTGGTGCTGTGGCTCATGTGATAGAACTTGCGCCTTAAGAATAAACAAAAACAAAAACAAGGATCGTGCTCAGGTCCTGAGTCTAAGCCCAGTACAGCAAAAAAAAATTCTGCCCAAAGTAGACATTTAAACTTATAGTACTTTTCAAAAAATTTGTTGTCAAGGTGATATACAAAGACATTGCTGTTACATATGTAATGAGTACATTTCTTGTAAACACTGTTACCCCCTTCCCCTTTTCTCTTTCCCAACCCCCAAGTCATAAATTTCATTTACATCAAATATGTATGTATTTTCATTCCTGAAAAAAATAGTTTAAAATGTGTTCAAATAAATGATGTAGGTTGATATATTTAAAAAAATGGATTACTTGAACTCTAAAATAAACATTTTAGGTAATTTTTCTCATAAAATTGTAGTAATGCTATAAAACTAATAAAAAAGGAATTTTAGTTATTAATTTCTTATGTTTTACCTTTAACATTATTACACTAAGCATACTGTTTATGGTATTAATACAGACAGCATGAAATATGATTATGTAAAAAAATTAAATGATTAAAAATAGTAAGGTTGTGGGCCAGTAGTTTGGCTTGGTGGCACACACCCTGGACTGGCAAAAAAGAAGTAGGGTTAGATAAAACAGATTTATTTCCAAATGTGTGGAAAATGGTATGATTTCTTGTTTGGCTAGTCCTGGGGCTTGAACTGAGGGCCAGGAACTGTCCTTGGCCACATTTGTTGATGGGTGGCACTCTGACACCTGAGCCACAGTGCCCCATCTGCTTTTTCTGTGTATGCAGTGCCGAGGAATTGAATCAAGGTCTTCTTGTATACTAGGCGAGCACTCTACAACTAGGCCACATTCAAAGCCAAAGTAGATTTTTGATGCTATTGTGGAGTTTTAATTTTCTTAAATATTTGTACAAAGCACAATGGATATATAAACAGACTTGAACTCACGGAACAGAGCCCACATAATATTACAGTTACTCTGGCACTTCTCCGGATTGACAAAACACATTTCCAGGCATCTGCTCTGTCCTTAACCTTTGGTAGCTGACTTGTTTTTCCATGGAGGGCTGGCCTGGATTCCTAGTGATTCCATGCATTTCATAGTTCCCTGTATATCCAGTAAGGTTGTCTTCTATGGGACCAGACCTGTCTGGTTTTTGGCCCACCCAGGACCTATGTGTCTGAGGTCTCACATTATAAGTGGAAAATAAAACACAGTATAATAAGCACTGAAGAACTGCACACCATAATATTAACAATGAGAGTTTAATAGTTAGCAAAGTAAATACAATGAATACTTGACAAGAATCATGAGAGCAAGATAAAGAGATGTCTTTTTAGAAAGGGGACAGGGAAGCTCTAAATCCAGACTGGCCTCCAAGTTGCCTTCAGACAGTAATTCTCCTTCAGAGTCCTCAGAAGGGTCTCCTTCCTCATGAGAAACAGAATGTCCTTCCTGAGTTAAGAGGGGGATGGATTCTGGTTTGTCGAATGGAGATTGAGTCTCTTTTAGTGAGATGGATGGGTCTGGATATTCTGTGAGGATGGATTCATTTTCCTCCAATGAATCCAGTATTGAGAGTACACTTGCTGCTTCCCATGGGGACATTTTCCATGAGCCCAGCGTGTGCCTCTTCAGCTTGCACAATAAGTGGAGTGTTCCTCTGACTCAGATGGACTGACTCTGGGTGGAGTGTGAAAGGAAACGGAAGGAAATCTGGCTGCTCTTTTTCTTCCTCCATAGTATCTGCAGGTTCAACTGTGTCACACATGGGGTTCAGAGCAAAAGGTATATCCACAGGACTCTATACCTGTTTGGTAATTTCTACAGAAGGCCCATGCTTTCTGGAGTTCAGTGATGATTCTCAGTCTCCATCAGTCACCAGCTCCATTGGTGGGGTTTTCATCCGGAGTTCAGGATAAGCTCTTCCACGATGACCCAAACCTAAGAATGGAAATAGGTACAGAGTGGACAGAGTGGACTCTGCAAGTTGAAGTGTCACTCAACTTCCATGAGGATCTAATGGAGGAACCTGTAGAACTGGAGTTTGGACTGAACACTGAGGAGGTATGGGGTCTTTCTAATAAGTGCTTATTCCTGAGTCCTTTCAGAGGACAGACATTACCTGGCTGACACCACCCATAAAGGGCATTTTGCCAAGCTCTGTAGAAGTAAGGGCCAACCAATATCTAGACCACATGGGCTTCCTACTCACAGGCTCTGAGGCACCCACACCAGGACTTCTGCTTTTTCTTGGTCTTACTGGTCGCACATTCCTCCAGCTGGTCAAAAATTATGTGTTTAGAAGAGCAGGTCCAAAGCCGGCATGTGGAGCCTCATATAGAGCTTGAGTTGTGTCAGGGTGTGGCAGTTCTTGAACTCGTAGAAATCACTGGGGTAGAAGTCCATTCACATCGTATAGATGGAACACATGATGTTGTGGGCACATTCGGTACAAGGAAAGTGAGAGCCTTCTCTCTCCATCCTGAGCCTTCTACAAAAGCCGCTTTCTTGCAGGACTCTAATGCTGTGGCTGTCCTGCAGAGATGTGCACTTATGTGCTGGGAGGGGGGTAAGAGACACTCGAGAACAGGATGACTTTTACACCCCACTTCCAGAAGCTTCTGAGAGAGGCCTCTATGCATCTGTCCAAAGTAAACGCACCTTAAATTAACTAAGTAAATGCTCTAAATAAATCAATAAGTGAATGCCCTAAATAAAGAACTAAATGCTCATTCCTCTAATCTTAGCCACCCAGCAGGCTCTGAAGATCACAGTGGACTTACCATCACACTATGTTGGCAAAACAGTGGATATTTCAAACGTCGGAATGGGACCACTCTTCACATTGAGGAATTGGAATAGAGTAGATTGGAAATGACACACTCTAATCTCAGTATAGTCACTTGAAAGCACAAAAGAGGGTTGAAGTGTGTGGGCAGGATGATGGGTTCAAATAGGTTTCCTCTCAATATACCTCATCTGAGTTGCCCTGGAGTTTCCTGGCTTTCTTCCTAGAGAAATGCCTGATATACGGAAATTTTGGCTTGGCACGGATATAGCATCTACTTCTTCAAGTGAGAGATCCATATCTCTCATGCCTGAGATGCGAGCCTCCTGACCTTTGGCAACAGCACAGCAACATCTTTCTTCCTCCTGAGTCACAGGCCAAGGGAGCTGGCTTGAGCTGGTTGTCACATACAGTGGCTTGGTTACCAGGGTTCCATATTCTGTTCCATTGTGAGGGAGGTAGGGTCCCTTTTCAAGGCCCAATGACCAAAGCTCCTTGCTCACAGAAGACCTCCCCAAAGACATACTGGAGGCTGAATCTCCCTTCCCACCTCACATATGGATGTAGTAAACAGCACACCTTTTTGTTCAAATCCCAAGTCATTAACTAGGCGTAAGTGATAGCCTGGTCTCAGGCTCAAGGAGCCTTTCTTAGGTAAGATCCAAACTTAACTGTCACTATTCCCCTTACCCTTCACAAGACATTTTGCTTCACACTGCCTTCTCAGCTTGCATTTTGCCTCTTGCACCTTTTTTTGCTAGTCCTGGGACTTGACCTCAGAGCCTGACCATTGTTCTTAGGCTTTCTTTAGGCTATAGCGGTCCCACCAAGCCACAGCACCACTTCCAGCGTTTTCTATGTATATGGTACTGCAGAATCAAACCGGAGTCTTTTTATGTGGTAGCCAAGCACTCTACAAATAGATGAAACACCCAGGCCATCTTGCAAATATTTTTCACTTCAATCTACTAGGACGTTGTTAGGTTTCTGTATCGTAATCTATTTTTCTTCCTGATGAATATCTGTGCTGTCATCTGTAAAAATGCAAGTAGGAAAATCACAGAAGCATTGGTGACATAAAAAAAGTCTTACAGACATAGATAAGTGTTCATTCTTTGTAGGAGAAAGGATATTTTGATATGATGATGATGACTATTTATAAATACTTTATCGGGGTTTAGAGTTTGGCCCAGTGGTAGAGTGCTTGCCTAGCATCCATGAAGATCTAGGTTTGAGTCCTTAATATCACACAGATATAAAAATCCATATGGCAATGTGGCTCAAGTGGCAGAGGGCTAGACTTGGGAAAAGCCAAAAGCAGTGCTCAGGCCCTGAGTTCAAACCCCAGGAATGGCAGAAAAAACAAAAGAAAAGAAATGTGCTTTTTACAAGTTATTCACTCACAGCATTTGCCTCTGAATTCTTCGCTTCTGCATCTTGTGACTTATCCCTTTCCCTCAATGTAGACAAGAAAAACAGATTTTATTACTTGCTATCCTGTTGTCCAATCTTTGGATATTAATTCAAAATACAATATTGCCTGAGATATTGTGTGTGTGCGTGTGTGTGTGTATCTGCCTATGTGTGCATGCACACATGTGTACAGGGTTTAGGGCTTACTCATAGGACCTGTGTGATAACCCTCAGCATCTTTTCCTCAAAGGTATTGGTCTTTCACTTCTAGCTTATTATAGCTAATTGGAGTTGAGAGATTCACTCAATTTCTTGCCCTGTGCATTGGAACCCAGTGCTGGGTTCTCATATTGTTAATTGTAGCTATAGAGAAGGCTGAGGTCTGGGGATCCTAATAAGAATCCAGCCCCTGAAAGAAAGTCACTGATAGAAACCTTTATCTTCAGTTAAGCACGAATAAATAAGGCAAAAGTGGAACTGTGGCTCAGTTCCTCTTGTACCAGCCATGAGAAAATTAGTAAGTGGCAGCACCTGGTCCCTGAGAGAAATCCTTAGCACTGGTTCAAAAAAAGAAAGAAAATAATGAAAAACATTAAAACTTGCTGAGGAATCCATAAGGATAAACGTGCCTGTGAATAATCTTGTCATTTCAGATTCCCTCAAGAACTTATGTCTCTCTATATTTTATCAAGTTTTTTTAAAGATATTTACATATTTTCTATCTTTCTTAAACAGAGATAGCCATCCACAAAACACAAACACAAACTCTCACACAGTATACCACCCACCCATAAGTGTCTGGCTATGTATATATGTATAGTCATATGTATTGATCTGTCTCTCTATGCTAATATATAAATGCATAAACATATGTATTTAGACAAACAGGAAACATACATAGATAGGTCTCAGGCATTTCCAGATTTTGTGCAAGTCTTCTGAGTGCAACTTACCATTGTATTGTTTGTCAAGATAGAGTCCCTCTAACTTTTGGCCAGCTTCTTGTCCTTTGATACTTTTTTCTGCCAGTCCTGGGTTTTGAACGCTAGGCCTGGATGCTGTCACTGAGCTTGAGCTTCTTGCATTCAGTAGTTTATTGCAGGTAAGAGTCTCATGGAGTTTCTGTCCTGGGCTGGCTTTGAATTGTGATCCTCAGATCTCAAACTGCTGAGTAGTTACGATGACAGTCTTGAGCTACCAGTACCTGGTTCCTTTGCCTCTTTTACCCTTTTTTTTGGCCCCACCACAGCCATGGTATCTACCTTCCTATGTTCTCTCCACCTGCCTCCACACAGGGGTCTGACAGATGCTTTCCACCCACTTATTCATGTCCTCCTCTGTATTGGCTGACAGCTAAGACATGCACTCACTTGTCTGGATGCCAAACACAAAGCCATGTGATTGTTTCTCAGTCTGGAACATCCTATCAGATTTATAGCACGACAGAGGGTCAGGTTGATACTCCTCCAGGGCTTCTTAAATTGTTCTCATATTAATCCACAACACGTTTGTCATCACTTGTCCAGCTAATTCATGGACTAAACCAGCATTCCCTAGAAAATTAGATCCCAATACCATGAGGACACTCAAGGGTGCATTCGGAGTGTGACCTGCAGGTGGATGTGAGCCTGTCTAACTTGGAGGGGATTTCTCCACCACAGGAAATGGAATACAAATTTAGAATCTGCTTTCATGAGGTGACAATCTCTGGCAGATGTTATTATCAAATGTGGCACTGCCTACTTCCAGCTTAAAACATGGGTTGATGACCCAGCATAACAGAGAATGTATTCACCCAGGCACAACACATAAGCTGGGACCCTGAACTTTCAGGTAGCATTTGGCTTTGAAGGTCATGAGATCTTAGTCTACAAATGATGAGCCCCCTCCCGTGAGGCATAGCAAACGGAGCCAAAGTGCAACCCAGTTAAGCACCAGATCAAGCTTCCCTTCTTCAGTAGGGTATGGTTTGAAAAGTGTGCATAGCTTCTGTTTGAAGCCAGTCCAGAAAGGAAAGTCCATGAAACTCTCATTTCCATTTAACTGCCAAGAAAAAGCCAAAGATAGAGATGAAGCTCAAGAGAGCTAGAGAGCCATCTGAAAAGAATGGTTACACCCTGCAACATCCTCATTATCTGATCTTGAAAACATCTCTGCGTGCATCCCAGCATGCAGCCAGCATCTGGGGGTGACAGTGACCCCTGCGCCCATAGGCAATCTGCAATGTCTCTGATATCTGTAATGTGAACCTCATTCTGTTGGGTTTGTGAAGCGGTGTCAACCCTGCAGAAGGAACCAACTGTGACCTAACTCCCACTGTCCCCTGGGGCCCTAGAATTCCCCCATCTGCACCTCTCCTGTGGCTTCTGATCCTAGGGAGCCCTCCTGCCCTGTCCAACACTCACATGAAGTGCATATTTCTACTCCTGGGGCAACTTCTCCACAGAGAGTACATGACATGCCCACTCTCCAGGCACGGGGAGATCCTGTCAAAGTAGCAAATCAGTGATAAGGACATAAAGTGATGAATAGAATTTTAGATCCTGATGGTAGACAGTCTGCAAAATCCAAGGGAGAATGGAATTGGAGGGGACCAGCGATCAGGATGTGGACATGGAGCTTCCCTGCCAAGGGGGTGGGGGAAGTCACAGGCTGGGGGATGCACAGGATGATCCATGGGCCCTGTGCAGCTACTGGGTCACCCCCTACTGCATCTCAGCCTTTGGCTTTGAGCTCTGTGATCGTCAAGATGTGCACAGTGTGTACTCTGGCTGGCAGAAGAAAGGACCCTTTGAAGACAATTGTAGATCCTTTGTGAGTGTAGGAAGGGGTAGGCTGGACACCCAGTCCAAGAGGAGCTAAAACTGGAGTTGAGGGGTGTGCAAGGATTGGGTGTGAGGGTTGTGGGCAGTCACAGTCATGGCAGAGGTGGCTCTGTCTGTGGGGTGAGTGCCTCCCTGCAGGTACAGCATTGGAGATATCAGAGATCCACATGAAAAGGAAAAGCTGGAAATGGCACTATGGTTCAAATGGTAGAGCATCAAACTTGAGCAATAGAGCTCAGGGACAGTACCCAGAACCTGAGTTCAAGCCTCATGACTGTAAAAGAAAAAGAACTAGGACTATGAGAGGGAACCTGGTACTCTCTTGGTCTAATCAGACACAAGAAGAGGCCGGGATAGGCTGTGGAAAAACACAGAGAACATCTTCCCCCAGCTCATCCTGTCCTGCATGCAGGGACAGCCATGTAACTAGGGCTACGGTGAGATCATTTTCACCCCTGTGCTGCCATCTGAATTGTATGCCTCTGTCCTGGCATGGGGTGTCCTGATGGCTGAGCAGGTGTCCTAACCCTAGATGGAGAGCAGCCACTGACTGTGGTAGCTAAGGAGAGATCTGTTCCATAGCTATCAGGCCACCCAGCATGGGAGCCATAACCACTCCTCACCCAGGTAGAGGCCAATGGTTCTCCAGGTGCTACTGACATTGCGCCACCCCTAGCCCTGGGTACACGTGACATTCCCTCCACAAGGAGCAGGACTAAGTGAAGGATTAGGAAGCTGCCTATGGGCTTCAGATGATGGCCAGGCTGGCACTACAGATGGCCTCACTCTGTCACCACCTTCCCCTGCCTCCATCATTCCTCCATCATGCCTCTCTACCTCCCACCCATTAACCTTGGAAACCAATGAACTGGGCTCTCATCATTCCTCTCATCTCTTCACCCACCTTGCCATGCGTCCATCCCTCTGTCACTTCCACCCCACACACATCCCACCACCAGCCACCCTGTAGCTTATGAGGATCCCAGAGGAAGCTCTTGGTGAAGGGCTTGTGACCACAAAACAGTTACTATCACCCGCTCCGGCCTGATCCACCACAGAATAAGAACAGCCAAGCAGGCACACACTGCAGCAGAGTTGCTCTGCTGCCACCCTGATTTCTTCATGGCCAGGACTTGGCTCTCCTCAGCCTCCAAGCTCAGTAACCAGAACATTGTGCTTTCACAGAGCCATGGCTTCCAGTCTCCATGGACACAATGACATCAAGGTGATGCCAACTTCCCCATCTCTATATACTTCTAACTATGGGATGGGAGCTGAGGTTCTCTTCTGTGACTCCATCCGCTAAGAGGCTCATGCAGATTTCTATCCTTGGCTCATCATGGTGACTCTTTGGTTAACAAGTCACTGCTGGGCTTCCAGTTCACCACATATAGAACCCATACTCCAACACTTTTCTTAGAAGGACTGATGACTTTTAAATATTCTCTAGTTTTAAATTTCTAGTTCCTTCTCTCTTTCATTTATATATTTCCCTTCCTCACATACTTCCCTTTTTTACCTTCCTTCTTTCATTCCTGGCCTTGAACTCAAGACCTGGAGCTTTTTCTTACCTTTTCTTTGCTCAAGATAGCACTCTAGCTCTTGAGTCACAGCTCTACTTCAATCTTTGTTCTTGCTCTAAACTGGGAGTATGAGTCTCATGCATTTTTCCCTTTGCTGGGTTGGTTTTAAACCACAATACTAAGATCAGGATCCTGAATATGCCTCGGATTACAGGTATTATCTAATCAAAACAAATTCCTGATTTCTTTTTTAGACATAATTAGTTCTTTCAGGTGAGCCACCAGCCACTCATGCAAGAGCATTGCATGATACCAGCATTCATCTTGTCTCCAGTCTTATTCCATCCATCTCACCATGGTCATCTAAAACACCCTGCTGCATGCCTGAAGTCGCAAGGAACGTTCTCAACGCCATGAGAAGCCCACTTAAGCTCTGCCTCAGACATGCCCAGCCCCCATCCCACTTCCACATGAGCATTTGTTTAGGAGAAATTTCCTGAGTACATCATCATCTTTTCCTCACCATTCAAATTTCATCTTTGGAGTCATTTCTCCCAGACAAAGAGGAACATGATCCATGGTTTGATAGCAGCTCCAGCTTCATAGTCCCAGCCACCAACACCCCCCCCATTACCCTGCCAGACACCTGAATTCAAGAACAATGTTTTCACTACCCCTGACTCTTATCAAATGTTTTAACTTATACAGTGCATTAAAATAATTTTACTAAATGGAATAAACACATGGCATCAAGCTTCAGAATCTTTGCACCTGAACTTTTAGTGAATCACAGACACACCAGCATTTCTGTAGCCAACAGAAATCTTAGCTTTGAGATTTCAGCATTCCTGGTATCCAAGTTTGGATGTGCTAACACTGCCCTTAATGGGGCACTTCAATCACACAATCCCACAACAGTCAATGTCATTTGACATTCACTGGTAGGTGGTGCTAGGAAAAAGACTGATGTGCCAACTCCATGCTGGCTTGACTTATGCCATCTTCAAACCTGGAGCAAGTGGGGCTCCTCTCTCCATGACACCTTTTGTGTACTACCCCAGGAGGACCTTTACCTCGAGACAAGATTATGAAGACTATCTCTACCAGCAAAATTCCAGTGAGATGTGCCTACATGGATAAAGCTAAAATCTCACTAAAGTGAGGTTGTTGGCAGTGCTGGAGCCTGAACTCAGGGCCTGGGCACTAAGCATTTGTACTCAAGACTAGCCCTTTACCACTGGAGCACAAACTCCATTCCCAGCTGTTTTTATTTTTGGTAGTAAGAATCTATCAGACTTTCCTGTTCTAGGTGACTTGGAACTTCCATACTCAGATCTCAGCCTCCTGACCAGCCTGGATTAAAAGTGTGGATCAGCCATGCGCCACACCTGAGGACTTCAGCCAGCACATTTTTTCCCAAAAATTGGAAGAGGAAGATGAGGGAGGGTTGGGCTCATCCTGCCCTGCATATGAAGGAGAGCATCAGCGCCTGAACTTCATTCCCTGTTGTAGGCTGCTGGAGGAAAAGGAAGTAAATAGGCACAGGCTGACAGCAGATGCCAGAGAACAACTTGTTACCAAGACTCCCAGAGCAGACCTCAGAATGGATGACAGAGTTGGATCTACCCAGTAACAGAGGCAGTGGTGACACCTGAAACTGCGCGTTTGAGCCTTTGCTGCTAGTAAACAGGGCCACCTATGTCTCAATGAGAAAGGTGAGATTTTGGTGGAGAAGGTGAGATTAAACATTATGTATCATGCAAGAAGACAGACTATAAGGGGTCTTTTATTATTCCAAGTGAAATTTTGGATTTCCTCTTCTGTTTCTTTAAAGAATGACATTGGGATATTGATGAATATTGCACTGAATTTGTAGATAGTCCTTATCAAGATTGCCATTTTTACAATATTACTTCTTCCAAACCAGGAGCATAGGTTTTTGCATTTCCTCAGTTCTGCATTAATTTCCTTCTCCAGGGTTTATAGTTCCATCAAAAAGCTGCTTTACATTCTAAGTTAATTCCTAGGTATTTTATTTTCTTTGATAGCAAAATGAGTTGCTATCCTGATTCTTGCCTCATTCCTCTCATTTGTTGGCATAGAGGAAGGCAGTTGACATTGAGGGTTAATTTTATACCCTGATACCTTACCAAAGTTTTATATCAGCTCAAGCAGCTTCGGAGTAGAGTCTATAGGGTTCTTTAAATACAGAAGCATGTCATCTGTAAGGAGAGAAAGTTTCAGTTCCTCTTTCCCTTTTCCTCCTCACTCCAGTTAGAATGGCCAAGATCCAGAAATCTAATAACGTATGCTGGAGGGGATGTGGCCAGGAGGGATCACTACTACACTGCTGGTGAGATTGCAAACTCGTTCAACCACTATGGAAAGCACTATGGCAGTATCCCAAAAAGACTAAACATAGAGCTCCCCTGTGATCCACCAATTTCACTACTTGCCAATCGTCCAGATAGGACATACTAAATTCACTAGAACAATAACATTTATCACAGCACTATTTACTATGGCAAAGGTATGGAACCAACCCAGATCCCCGTCAGTTGATGAGTAGATCAAATATGGTATTTTTACACAATGAAATTCTGTGCTTCTGTCAGAAAGAATGACATAGACGAATTTGTAAGGAAATAGAAAGACTGTAAAGTTTAGAAATTAGTTTCTGTCTCCTTCTCTCTCTCTCCTTCTCTTTCTCTGTAAAATTTAGAAGTTCCCGTTTCTCTCTCTTTTCTCTCTTTCTCTCTCTCTTTCTGTCACTGTTTGTCTGTCTGTCTGTCTGTCTGTCTGTCTGTCTGTCTGTCTCTCTCTCTCTCTCTCTCTCTCTCTCTCTCTCTCTCTCTCTCATCCTTAGGCTTGAACTCAGGGCCTGAGCTACTTTTGCTCAAGGTTAGCACTCTACCATTTGAACCACAGTGCTGCTTCTGGCTTGCTCTTTTCACGTAGTATTGAGGAATCTAACCCAGGCCTTCATCCTTGATAGGTTAGCACTCTACCACTAAGCCACACAGTCAGCTTTTAGAGGTTTCTGACAAAGGTTTTCCTACATGCTATTATTTCTTCTGTGAGTGCTCTTAATGCTTGCTGAAGGTTGACTTTGTTTAGAACACTTACCCTAATGCTCCCATATACAGAGATTCTATATATAGCTAAATGTTTTTCATTACTCAGAATTTCTCTATTGTGTATGTTCTGAAATGTACTGAAGACTGACTTCTGATTAAAAGTCATTGCACATTTGTTCTATTCATTAGTTTTCTTTTCTTCTATGGGAATCAGGTTTGTGATGAACACAGAAGTATGCCTTCCAGGTCAAACACTTTCCACATTTGTAATATTCATAAGGTTTTTCTCTCCTATGTGCATTTTATACTTAGTCATGCGTTCATGATGGATTTTTCATATTCTTATATTCATACGATTTTTATCCTGTGTCTGTGTGGTATCATGCAAACTCAACTATGAGTTCTTCAAAAAAATTTCCCTTTCATTTTATTCATAGGATTCTATCCTCTGGGTGTTTAGTGATAAATCTTGACTTGTGCCTTCTGGGGAAAAGACTGAACATTTGCTACATTCATTAAGGGTTTTATCTTGTGTTGGTTCTGTGACACAAGCTGAGTTTTCTTCCACAGACTAAAAACTCTTTCCTATTTATTACATTGCTAAGGATTCTCATATGTGTGAACTCTCTTACGCTTCCTGAAGGGTGAATACTGCACGAAAGACTTTCAACGTTGGTTATATTCCTAAGGTTTCTAATATGTGTGAATTCTGTTATGCCTCCTGTAATGTGACTTCCATCTGAAGGTCTTACCACATTTGATGCACTCGTACAGTTTCTCTCCTGTGTGTGTTGTCTGATGCAATTTGAGGGAAGACTTCCATTTGAAAGACATTCCACATCGGTTACATTCATAAGGTTTTTCTCCTGTTTGAATTGTCTTATGCATGTTGAGGTTTGGCTTCTGTGTGAAGGACTTTCCACATATGTTACACACATAAGGTGTTTCTCCTGAGTATATTCTCTGATGAACATGGAGTTTTACCTTCCATTTGAAAGACTTTCCGCATTCACTACATGCATAAGTTTTCTCTCCTGTGTGTGTTCTATTATGCCCATCAAGATATGACTTCCACTATAAGGTCTTTCCACATTTGTTGCACACATCAGGTTTCTCTCCTGTGTGTGTTCTTTGATGCAATTTGAGGGAAGATTTCTGTCTGAAAGACTTTACACATTGGTTACATTCATAAGGTTTCACTCCTGTGTGTATTCTCTGATGAACACGAAGTTTTCCCTTCCCTTGGAAAGACTTTCCACATTCACTACACTTATAAGATTTCTCACCTGTGTGTGTTTTTTGATGAACCCGAAGGTGTATCTTCTGGGTGAAAGACTTTTCACATTTGTTACATTCATAAGGTTTCTCTTCTGTGTGTCTTCTCTGGTGCAAAGTGAGGTATGATTTCAGTCTAAAAGTCTTCCCACATTTATCCCATTAAAGATTTCTCTTCTGTGTGAGATCTCTGATGTGTGCTGAGAGCTGAATTCTGGGCAGAAATTTTATTACGTTCCCCATATTCATAATGTTTGTCTTCTCTTGGAGATCGAGGTTGGAGCGTCAGGTCTGACTTCTCAGAAATTAATTTTCACACTTGATGTACGCATCACATATCTCAGGATATTTGCTCTGAGGTATTGTAAGGCGTATTTCATTACTGAAAGAATTCTCACATTCACTACATGTATGAGGAGTCTCTCCTGTGTACATTTTCGGATGTGTAGTGATGGTCGGTGTTAAGTACAATATTTTTCATCACACAGTACATTTAGCAGTTTTCCTCCCTCCCTGAAGAATTTCTTGGGCAGGGAGAACAGAATTATGACACTGCAGATCTTTTGGACTGTCACAATCATGAATAAAATGCTCTGAATATCCGATGGATTTTTTAAGAACAGGAGTCATACGAGATCTATATGCAGCATGCATCTCATCAGGCTTAGGAGACAGAAGCATGTTCTGACACTTAATGAACTCCTCAGTCCTCACCCCTAAGTTGTTACCGTTATTACTAATCAGCTCTGGATTATGTGTAGAGCTCAAATTTAAAGTTGTTGCAAATCTCACGTTTTCCTCCACTTCGATACTACTTGCAACAGCTACTTCACAAAGACATTCATGTGGACTTTCCTGGCAGTTCTTGAACACAATTTCCATTACCTGGACATCTAAAATGAGTCATAGAAAAAAAGACACAAACATACATGAGATACAAATATTCCTTACTGTAAAGGTAATGACTTTACTTTCCCATCCTAAGTGTTAGATATTTTAAAATATAAAATTGTGTTGGGGACTGACTGTGGGGTCAATGACCTTGGACCTGACCTTGGACCTACACAATGGTATACACAAGGAAGTAACTCTTATCAGGATGACTTTAAGCTATGTCAATCAGTTCTTATCATGATGACTTTAAGCAATGTCAATCAGTTCTTATCATGATGACTTTAAGCAATGTTAATCCTTTCTCATTTATCCTATATGTGATTTGTTTACTATTTTGTATGAATGTAGCCTCTGGCAACTCCCTAGTTTTAAGAAGAGTATTTAAGGTCGGAACTTAAAATAAACGGGAGAGTCTCTGAGGCAGCAGTCTGGAGCTCACAGTCTTCTTGGACTGCTGACTTGGGCTGTAGTCTTCCCGAACTCCATCTGTTTGTCTCTCTTCTATTTTTTCCTAGTCCTTGCCCCTATTTCAGGAATCCCAATCCGCGAACCCTGGTTTGCTGCTGGCTGGCCCCGGCAACTGGCGCCCGAACAGGGACCTGAAAATCTGGGACAAGGTGAAGGACCCCCCCCCTGTGGTGAGTAACACGTCGTAGGACTATTAGGAGAGTGTATAGTCAGGAGAAAAAATTATGGGTCAAGTTAATAGCTATATGTCATATTTACCGATCTTAACAGGCCTACTTGAAGCCCCGGAATGTGGTTGGAAAAAGGGGTGCTTCAGAGCTTCCTACAGTTTCTCGAGGAGGCATGCCCGAGGTCTATAGAGGAGGAATTCCAAAAAGCCTGGCAGCAGATAGGAAAAAGAATTAAAGATTATTATAATGTATATGGCCCCGAAAAGACCCCAGTAGAGGCTATTGATGTATATAATTTAGTAAGTGAAGGCATAGATCCTGAACATGAGAATGCTGAATTTGAATTAAGGGAACTTTATGAATTAAAGGACCCTTCTGAAAAACCTGAAACTGAGCCATATGCCGCAGCCCAAGAGAGTCTAAGTGAGATCTTGAAAAGGGAACAACAACCAGTAGATATTGAGTATCAGAATTCAAATTTTAATATGAGGGAGGAAAGTTATGATGAGCCGATGGAGGACCGGATAGCTACAATAGAAGAGGTTAGAAGAAATGCTACATCTACTATCTAAAATGGGGTAGAGCAGAGAGCCCCTCCAGAAGTAGGAAGGAGATATGACCCTCAGGCCACTATGGTTTCTGATTCTAAATCCTATCCCTCACACCCACCGCCTCCGGCTGCAGCCTTACGGCCTCAATCCCTTTTCGAACCTTTCAAGCCTAAAGGCCCTAGCAATAAGTCCCTTTTAACAGGCACTACAACCAGGCACAGTGCATCGCAATTAAACCTGGCTCAGGCTGCTAGAGAGAGGGAAGATATTTCAGAGCCTCGATGCTTCCCTAGTTTAGTTGATCAGGATGAACAAGTATACCATCAACCAGTTACTGTTAAACTATTGCAGGATTTAAAGAGTGCCTGCTCCCAATATGGGCCAACTGCCCCTTTTACTCAAGTAATATTAGAGGCCGCGTGTGCTGGTATTGTATGCCCAAATGACTGGAAGCGGCTTGCCAGAGCATGCCTTAGTGCGGGAGAGTACTTATTATGGGAGACAGAGTTCACTGCACAGTGTCGGGCTAAAATTGAAACAAATAGGTCTAAGAACCTGCCTTACACTTTTGATCAGTTGTTAGGAGAAGGAATCTATAAAAACACCGAAGATCAATTGGGTTATGCAAAGGAAGCCTATTTACAAATAAATGCTGCGGCGAAAGAGGCTTGGAAAAGGTTACGTAATTCCAACCGTACAAAAAATTTAGTAGAAGTTAAACAGGGACCGAATGAACCTTATCTAGAATTTTTGTCTCGATTAATGGAGACTGCAGACTGCCTTGTACAAGATGAGAACGCAAGGAATATTATAGTTAGACACATAGCCTATGAAAATGCCAACGCCGCCTGTCAGACGGCTATCAGACCCCATAGGAATAAGGGAGGAATCACGGACTTTATTTCACTATGTGCTGATATTGGACCCTCCCATGTACAAGGCCTTACTTTAGCCGCCGCTCCTCAAGGAAAGACTGCTACTGAATTTCTAAAATATAGAGGCCAGAGGCCAGAGGCCCGGGCTGCTAGACCCCGAGGGTGTTGCTTCTCTTGTGGACAAATAGGACATTGGATGACGCAATGCCCACGCCAGGCCAGGTTAAAGAGAGAAAAATTACCTGGCACATGTCCACGCTGTGGTAAAGGGAAGCACTGGGCTAAAGATTGCAGGTCAAGAACAGATCGCAATGGCCGCCCGCTTTCGGGAAACTGGAGAAGGGGCCAGCCTCTGGCCCCGCAAAACCATGGGGCAGTCCCTCCCTCTTCTCGGCCACAAGTAAATCTTCTAACAACCCCCCAAAATCAGTCTCCAGCCTCTTCCGTGCCACCCCAGGCAGCGCAGGATTGGACCTCTGTTCCTCCACCTGCTCAGTATTGACCCCAGAGATGGGGACACAAGCTCTCCCCACGGGGGTCTTCGGTCCCCTTCCCCCGGGAGTGGCTGGATTGCTGTTAGGGCGAAGTAGCTCAGCCCTTAAAGGGATACAGATTACACCTGGCAAAATTGACCAGGATTTCACTGGAGAAATCAAAGTTATGGCCTCTGCCCCGAAACACGTAGTATCAATCCCAGCCAGTCAAAAATTAGCACAACTAATACTTGTCCCTTTATCTCATGGGGAGACTGCTAATTCTTCTGCCCCATGCGGACAGAGAGGATTTGGATCCTCTGATATCTATTGGGTACAAAGCATAAAACAAGAGAGGCCTGAGATGACTATATTTATACAAGAAAAACCCTTTAAAGGAATATTAGACACAGGAGCGGATGTGTCTGTAATATCTAAAAAGCATTGGCCAGCCCAATGGCCCCTGACAACCTCTATGACTTCCCTACAGGGGATTGGGCAAGCAACTGACCCACAGCAGAGCAGTGCGATCCTTGTTTGGAGAGATGAGGAAGGGCACTCCGGTCATTTTCAGCCATTTGTCCTGGATCATCTGCCAATTAATTTATGGGGTCGTGATATCATGGAAAAAATGGGAGTGTATATGTTTAGTCCTAGTGCTGCGGTCACTAAGCAGTTACTTGATCAAGGCCTCCTCCCCTTTAGGGGACTAGGCCGAGCAGCACAGGGGGAGCTAGAGCCACTCCAACCCCAGTCTCACCCTACGAGACAAGGATTAGGGTATTCTTTAACGGGGGCTGTTGTTTGTCCTGCCCCTCATGCTGATCCCATAAATTGGCTCTCGGAAGAACCGGTATGGGTCGAACAGTGGCCTCTTTCTCTAGAAAAGATCATTGCAGTTCAGCAGCTGGTACAGGAACAGATAGACTTGGGACATGTGGCCCCTTCTAACTCTCCATGGAATTCTCCAATTTTTGTTATAAAGAAAAAGTCAGGTAAATGGAGGCTGTTACAGGATCTGAGAAAGATAAATGCAACTATGGAACTGATGGGAGCCTTACAGCCCGGCTTGCCTTCCCCCATGGCAATCCCAAAGGATACTTATAAGATTATTATAGATTTGAAGGATTGTTTCTATACTATACCCCTGGCGCCTCAAGACTGTAAGCGCTTTGCCTTCAGCGTCCCCTCTGTTAATTTTAAAGAACCCATGAAGCGATATCATTGGCTTGTGCTCCCACAGGGCATGGCAAATAGCCCAACTTTATGTCAAAGTTTTGTAGCTAGAGCCATTTCTTCCACCCGTGAAAAATTCTCTTCTGTTTATATTGTTCATTATATGGACGACATCTTGTTGGCTTGTTCTGACCCTACCGTCGTACGACAAGCCTTTGGACAACTAAAGCAAGATCTGAGCCGCTTTGGCCTTATAATAGCAGCTGAAAAGGTTCAGGAACATCCCCCTTTTACGTATTTAGGCCATATATTAAGCCCACACTATTTTAAAAGCCAAAAAATACAATTAAAAACTTCACACTTAAGAACTCTTCATGATTTTCAGCAATTTTTAGGAGATATAAATTGGCTTCGGCCTTATTTAAAGCTGTCCACTGGAGAGTTAAAACCCCTCTTTGATCTCTTAAAAGGAGATACCAACCCTACATCCTTGCGCAATTTAAATCCCGACGCCGAGAGGGCCATCCATATCGTAGAAAAGGCAATTTCCCAGCAACAAGTGAACTATTGTGACTACTCTAAACCATGGGGAGTTTACATTTTAGCTACTTCTCACTCCCCAACTGCTGTATTGTGGCAGGATGGCCCACTTTTATGGCTTTATCTACCATCAACACCTGGCAAAGTGCTGACCCCCTACTACGAATTGGTAGCTAATCTGATACATATGTGCCGAGTGGATTCCGTAAATATTTAGGTCAGGAACCTCATTTTATCTGTGTCCCATATAATTCACAACAACAAGATTGGCTATTCGCCCATTGCGATTCTTGGGCCATTGCTTGGGCCAATTATACGGGAAAAATTTTGCATCACTACCCATCTAACAAACTCCTCCAATTTGCTGCGTGTCATACGTTCCTATTTCCTTCCATAGTACGGGCCTCGCCTTTATCTTCTGCCGCTTTAGTATTTACAGACGGATCCTCTAATGGAACGGCTGCTTTGACCATTAATGGGAAAACTCAATCTTGGGTTACGGGTTTTACCTCCGCCCAAGAGGTAGAGTTAGAGGCTGTTTTACAAGCACTCGTCCTGTTACAAGATGAGCCCTTTAACTTATACTCAGACAGCCAATATGTAATTCGTGCTCTTCAAGTCATAGAAACTGTTCCCTTTATTGGAACTACTAACTCCAATATCCAGACCCAATTTCGCCAAGTACAAACTTTGCTTTGTTCTCGCAACCACCCCTGTTTTTTTGGCTTCATTCGAGCTCACACTAATCTTCCTGGCCCTTTAAGTGAGGGTAACGCAGTTACTGATTCTTCCACCAGAGTTTATTTAACTCAAGTTGAACTTGCTAAGCAGTCACATGCCATCCATCATCAAAACAGCCGAGCCTTGCGCCGACAGTTTAAATTATCTAGAGAAGCGGCACGTCAAATAGTTAAAACTTGCTCCAACTGTGTGCCCTTCTCACCAGCTCCTCATTTAGGTATAAATCCACGAGGACTGCTTTCTAATCACATTTGGCAGATGGATGTCACACATGTTCCATCATTTGGCCGATTAAAATATGTTCATGTTACTGTAGATACTTATTCTAATTTTATCCTAGCCACCCCCCTTGCTGGGGAAGCTACTAAACATTGTATTTCTCACTGCATTCGATGTTTTGCTGTGATGGGGATTCCCTCGCAAATAAAAACAGATAATGGCCCTGGCTATGCAGGCCAAGCATTTCAGTCCTTCTGCCATTCTTATAATATCACTCATATTACAGGCATTCCTTACAATCCTCAAGGTCAAGGCATCGTGGAGAGAGCTAATGGATTATTAAAACATCAAATTGCTAAAATACAGAAAGGAGAGTCGTATCCCGCTACCCCTGTGAATATACTTAATCATGCTTTATTTGTTTTAAATTTTTTGAATCTGGATTCAAATAATTTATCTGCTGCTCAGCGATTCTGGGAAAAAAGAGAGCAGCATGCTTTTGCCTTAGTAAAATGGAAGGATCCCCTAACTGGTGCTTGGCACGGACCAGATCCTGTTCTAACCTGGGGTAGAGGGCATGTATGTGTTTTCTCACAGGAAGAAAATGATGCCCGCTGGCTGCCCGAACGCTATGTTCGGATTGTGGAGAGTGACAGTGGTCATCCAAGCAGCGACCCACTGGACCTTCACCCCCAACCCTCCAGTAATGCATCCAGTAATGCGGAAAAGACCTGAATTCATGTTTTTGTGTTAAGTGTAAAAGTCTCTGTTTCTTTGTCTTGTTCATGTTACATATTTTTTTCTTGTCCAGTTTTTTCTTTGAAATTGGTACCAGTTTTAAATATGGATCCTTATGTTTTTTCTAAAGTTTTGTTTTGAACCTGGTTCTCACCTGCAAGAGTAAAATTGGCAAAGCTCTCTTAACACAAACTTCCAGAAAATGAATGGCCAATATTAATTTTGTGCACTTTAAAATCTTTGAGTATGAATGTGTCTGAATGAGTGAGTGAACATGTTCAAGGTTTAATCAAGAAAATCATTTAGGTTTGAATTATTGCATTGTTTTAAAGAAGGGGGAGAATGGAACATTAGCAAAAAAAATACTTCAAAAAAATGTACTTGATGATTGTATGACAGCTCTTAAGTCCCATTAAGAAGGTCGAATCAGTAGATTGGAGAGAGAACTCCGAGATCATCAAGGGAGGCACTTGGAGCAGAGAAAAGAGCCTCAAGAACTTACTAGTAAGGTCCCAGAACAGCAGAGACTGATCACGTTGAAAACGACTGCAGCTTCTGAAGAATGAGGAATTGCCAGCACTTCAGATCCACCAACAGCCAATATCAAGCCAACTCCTGTTGTTTCGACTCCAAGTAAAGTGACAACTGAAGCTATGGCTGGGAACAAATCAACACCTATGGCCAGTAGCCGTCCAATGGTCACATCTGCAACAGTCACCAATCGAACAACTCCGCAGATCTAAGCCCCAGATGGATGAATTCCCCCCCGAGGAATCGCAGTCAAGGATGGGATAAGAGGGGACGCTCTCTGACCAACCTAAGACAGGGCCTTCAGCTTGATCTGAAGAAGTTCCCCATGACGGGTAAGGCAGAGTCAGCGATCCACCCAACCTAAGACAATCAAGTCCGCATCTTTTAAAAGAAGACGGGGGAGATGTTGGGGACCGACTGTGGGATCAATGACCTTGGACCTGACCTTGGACCTACACAATGGTATACACGAGGAAGTAACTCTTATCAGGATGACTTTAAGCTATGTCAATCAGTTCTTATCATGATGACTTTAAGCAATGTCAATCAGTTCTTATCATGATGACTTTAAGCAATGTTAATCCTTTCTCATTTATCCTATATGTGATTTGTTTACTATTTTGTATGAATGTAGCCTCTGGCAACTCCCTAGTTTTAAGAAGAGTATTTAAGGTCGGAACTTAAAATAAACGGGAGAGTCTCTGAGGCGGCAGTCTGGAGCTCACAGTCTTCTTGGACTGCTGACTTGGGCTGTAGTCTTCCCGAACTCCATCTGTTTGTCTCTCTTCTATTTTTTCCTAGTCCTTGCCCCTATTTCAGGAATCCCAATCCGCGAACCCTGGTTTGCTGCCGGCTGGCCCCGGCAAAAGTGGAAATTGATTTGTGAGAAATATATGCTTTTCTCCCTAACATATTAAGAAAATGAAATTTTACAATGACCAATAATGTTTTTCTGTGTTTTAGTTCTCTTTTATATCACAGGAAATATTTATTGAAATTACCCATCTATGTATTGCTACAGTTTTAAGCTGAGTACTACCTATAATATACCTACAGCTGTTTTTTTTCAAATACTGTTTTGTTTATACATTGAGGAATAGCTGCCTTTCTTTTATTTTTGAAAAATAATCTAATATTGTGCTGTTTTGCATCTTTTTAAAACTTTCTTTTCTTTTTTTTTGTAGTTCATAGGCCTCGGCCCTGTCCCTGAACACTTCAGCAGAAGACTATAACCCCTATCCTTGAGCTACAGCCCCACTTCCTGTTTTCTAGAGTTAACTACAGATAAGAGTCTCAGGTCCTGAGTAGCAGATAGTATTACCTTACCCAGTTTCAATGCTGTTTGCTTATTAACCATTAAGTGAGGAACACGAATTTTTTCTAGATTCAGCGACCACAAGTTTGGTTTATATGTCTGTTTGCCTTTGATCCAAGCAAGAAAGATTCTTGAGAGTAAGGACTTATACCTATATCCCTTCAGTTACAACTTCTCACTAAAGTCTCAATTTAGCTATTTGTGGGAATTTTGAAATTTGTTTCTTTCCATTTGAAGTCTTATAAAAATTCCTTTTCTAACACTCCTGTCCCTCAGAACCATGGAAGACCAGAAAATCCCCAGCTCATTGTCTAGTTAATTTTCTTATGTTGATTGAAACTTTGTTGTTTTTTTTTTCCTTCCATTCCTGGGTTTGAACTTAGGACCTAACCACTGTCCTTGGGTTTTCTCAAGACTAGAACCCTACCAATGAAGTCATTACTTCTGGCTTTTTCTATGTATGTGGTAATAAGGAAACAAACCTGTGTCTTTGTGCATGCTAGGCGAACACTCTACCACTAGGCTCAAATTCTGGTGGAAAGGTCTGGTTCTGAATACCAGTCTCTTCCTACCAGCAAAAAGATATTATCCTTATCAGAGAATAATGCCCTGACTTATTCCTTCTTTGCTCAATCATTTATAGTCTTAGTTTTAAAGAAATGAAATATCATTGTTTCTTTCTTTCTTTCTTTCTTTCTTTCTTTCTTTCTTTCTTTCTTCCTTTATTTCTTCCTTCCTTTCCTTCCTTCCCTCTTTCTTCCCTCTTTCTTCTTTCTTTCTTTCTTTCTTTCTTTCTTTCTTTCTTTCTTTCTTTCTTTCTTTCTTTCTTTCTTTCTTTCTTGTTTTGCAGTCATGGGACTTGAGTTCTAGACCTGGCTGTTCTTCCTGAGCTCTTCAGCTCAAGGCTACTGCCCTATGTCTTTAGCCTCAACCCCACTTCTCATTTTCTCATGATTCATTGGAGAGAAGAGTCTAAGGTGTTTTTGTGATAGGTCAGTCTTTGAACCTTGATCCTCAGATCTCAGCCTCCTAAGTAGCTAGGATTACAGGCATGAGCCACGGGCTCATGGCTTTCTCATTTTATTTTGTTTCACAGTGATTTCTACAGAGAAATCTAACTTTAACTCTACTGCCACATAGAATTCATTATATCACCCTATGATTCTTGGTGCCGGGGGTTTGGGCTAGCATGCACAAAGACCTGGTTCAGTTCCTTGGTACTACATACAAAGAAAAAGCCAGAAGTGGTGCTATGACTCAAGAAGTAGAGAGCTAGCCTTGAGAAAACCCAAGGACCATGCTCAGGCCCTGAGATCAAGCATAGGATTGGGAAAAGAAAATGATTCTTGATTCATTCTCAAAGAATTCCATAGGTTCCACACAGGATTTAGGGTAACTAAGAATATTATTGCTCAGTACATCACAACATGAACTTACCAATGGGGTCAGGCTCCAACATCAATATGAAGATGCATTCACTCACCTGTGATATTCTTGTCAGAGGAATTTCCTATCCAGAGTTCTGCACAGTGCTCTAGCTTGTCAATTAATACAGGTTTGTGAACACAGGGCCCTGTAAATTAGAAACAGTAGAGAATTATTGCTTATGCTGTGTCATCATTGCTTTAAGTTCGCAGACATCCTACTCACAAGTTATTTATTAAATCTTTTTTCTCATTTCTCACTGGCTCCATGGTTGACTTTTCCCCAGCTCTGGATTCATTTTGTATGGCATAAACTTAGCTGTCTTGCTCAAGGCTAGAAAAATACCAGTTTGAGTCCCAGCTCCACTTACATGCATAGGTCTTCATGCATGCTAGGCAAGCACTCAACCACAAAGTCAAACTCTTGACACTCCACTAACATTTTTGAGGGGTTACTTGGAGTTATGGGGTTTCATGGCAATTTTTATGCCATTGCTGGCTTCAAATTAGAATTCTTAGATTTCTTCCTCCTGAATATTTTAAGATTACAGGCATGAAACATTGCACCTAGTGCCAGGTTTCCATTATAAACTCACTGTTTAGTGATTTGTAGATCCTATTTCCAATAATGATATATATTCTATTCTGGACGGTTTATCCACTTACAATTACTGTGTAAGTTTGGAATGTCGTCTCCACTAGAGGAAACATAATTTAGAACTGTTGTCAAAGTATCCTGAAGGTATCCTGAAGAATGAGTACAAAATTACCTTAGGTTTTCTTTAGAAAGTAATGATACTTCTCAGGGCCTGGAAATTTTCATTTAAATAGTATTGAAAGTTTGATAAACATACACGTATCTGCAAAATAACAAGGCACTTAGCCTTGCAAGTGAATTTGACTTTTGCTCACCTAAGGACACCAGGTTGCTGTAGGTCTCCAGCATTACATCTCTGTACAGGGTCCTCTGAGCATTGTCCAGATGCTGCCACTCCTCCCAGCTGAAATCCACAGCTACAGCATCAAATGACACCAGCTTCTGGAATGGCACATTTTCATCAAGTAATTAGCACTGAGTTATAAACACACCATGTCTGGAATTTTATTCTTTTTTTTGTTGGAATTGTATTCCTTTACTTAAATGTTTAGACTTACATGAAATATTGACCTGAAAAGCTTAGGGATGGTGCCTAGGCCCAGAGTTCAAGTCCCAAGACCCACAAAAAAATAAAAAGGCAAGCCTGGTGTTGGTGGCTCATGCCTGTCATCCTAGCTACTCAGGAGACTGAGATCTGAGGACCATGGTTTCAAAGCCAGCCTAGCACAAAATTCCATGAGACTCCTTTCCAATTACCCACCATAAAATGTTTAATGGCTTGTGACATATCATGGTAGAGCAATTGTGGTATCGACAAAAATAAGTCGGGGGAGTAGATTTAGGTTATAAATGGAATTATTCCATTGAAAAAGAACTACATTATATGATGACATATGCTGGTATTGTGAGAATATTGCAAAATCTTAGGGTATCAAGTAATAATAGTGTGAAGTACACCCAGAATGTTAATGTTCTATGGCTGGCATAATAATCACTTGGGGAAGAAACTTTTTTTTCTTTTTTTGGCTGGGGGATTTGTAAGGCTTGAATTCTGGGCCTGGGCACTGTTCCTGAGCTCTTCAACTCAAGGCTATCACCCTACCTATGAAGCCACAGTGCCATTTCCCATATTCTAGTGGTTAACTGTAGATGAGAGTCTCATAGATTTTCTAATGCCCAGGCTGGCTTTGAACCAAATCATTAGATATCAGCCTGATATCTGAGTAGCTAGGATTACAGGTAGAAGTCACTGCACCTGGCAAGAAATTTATTTCTTGCTGTTTTATACTATAAATTTACTGTATGTTTTACTTTTTCAAAAAGACTGAGGATGACCTTTGTTCTGTATATAATGGGAAGAGGGGTAGGGAGCTGTGAGCAGAAGAACTGAGGGGCAATACTCAGGGTAGGACAATAGCCTTAAACTAAAGAGCTCACGGCCCAAGGTCCAAGCCCCATGACTTTCCCGACTACCCCACAAA
The DNA here is from genome assembly GCF_031878675.1 of Megascapheus bottae. NCBI lineage: Eukaryota > Metazoa > Chordata > Mammalia > Rodentia > Geomyidae > Megascapheus > Megascapheus bottae. The sequence continues at coordinate 447,899 of NW_028327649.1, forward strand.
AAAAGGGAAAAAATTTGGAGATTGGAGAGGATTTTCTAAAAAGAATAGATAGAAATAGTAGTTCAAAATGTAGAAAGAAGTTCAATATTAACAGTCATGAGAAAAATTAAAATTACAATGAAATCATTACTTTAAATATGTTAATATAAATATAGTTTTAAACAAAAAGATCCACATACACACACACAAACACACACACACACAAGCATACAATAAAACAACTTTCAAAGTCTATTACTGGGAAGGTATTGAGAAGAAGTAGAAATAGGAATAGTTCTGTAAGGAATATAAAGCAATCAAAAATTGCGTGGAGAGTGCTAAAAAAGTGCTAAATATAGAAGTACATAGAAATATGGTCCAACACTTCTATTTCTAGATTTGTACCTAATGGAAGAGAAAGCAGAGACTAGAACAAATATGTGGAGAATCCATTCACAACTATTAATAATAATCCAAAGATAGAAATATGCAAAACAATGCATTGAAAAGGAAGAATATTTTACTATATTTTACAGATGAATCTTGATTACAGTAAACTAAAAATACAGCAGTCATAAAGGAAGAGCTAGGGTATGTTTTCCCTTCCAGAGCTTCCAAGGATCAACAAACCCTTAGAGCCCAAAAGCACGATGGTTCCAGAGAATGGAGTAGAGAGGAACAGGAGCTGAATGTTTAATGATTATACATGGAAGATGAAAATTGCTCTAGATGGGTAGAATGAAGAGAGAACTGTACCCTAAACAATGGTTATGTAGCCACACAGGATGGGACACACCTATACTCCCTGATCTTGGGAAACTCAAGAAGGATTTCTAGCCATCCTGGATGCATGGAAAGATCTATCATAAAAACTAATGTGGAGGGGCTGGGAGTTTGGCATAGTTGTAGAGTGCTTGTATGAAGACGAAGGTTCAATTCCGCAGTACCACATACAGAGAAAAAACCAGAAGTAGTGCTGTGGCTCAAGTAGAAGATCACTAGGCTTGAGGAAAGCTGAAGGACAGTGCTCAGACCGAGTTCCAACCAAAGGGCTTGTTTAAAAAAAACCCAGAAAGCTGAGCATGATGGGGTGGTGGCTCACTTCTATAATCCTAGCTACTCAGGAGGCTGAGATCTGAGGATCAAGGTTTAAAGCCATCCTGGCACAGAAAGACCTGAGACTCTTATCTCCAATTTACCTTTAGAAAATGGGAAGTGGGGCTTGGCTCCAGGGTAAGGTGGTAGCCTGGAGCTGAAGAGCTTAGGGATAGTGCCCAGGCTGATATCAAAATCTATGACCCACCAAAAAAATCCAAAAAACAAAAAATAATATGGAAAAATTTGGATTCTGTGAATTTTATCAGGCATATAAATGTCTTTTTTTGCTGTTCAAATAACAAGTTGTTTGGAAATATTTTAAAAGTTTTTACCTAGAAATGTACACTACAAACGGAATTAATAACAAACACAAAATATGCAAAAGATACAAATTATCACAATATGGGTATCCTGCTTCTGTATCTTTCACTGACTCCTGTTCAAATGAGTCACATATTCTGAATCATTTCTCCCAGTCGATATATGCCACAAATGTTAGCTTGTACTGAACTTCTTGGGAAATCAAAAGCAAATACTAACCAAATGTGTGTTAGATTTTGTCAACAGTGATATTTCAAATATAAATCTCTACTCATTGCATTATTTTATATCAATGCCGGAATCTAACTTACACTGGCAGAATCTGCAATCTTTTGAGAATCTTCAACAGGGTGTGTAAATATTTAGGATCGTTATGTCTTCCTGCAGGAAAGATCCCTTTAGTAGTATGTAGTAACCTTCTTTGTCTTTTCTTACTAATTTTAGTTTGAAGTCTATTTTATCTGATATGAGGATGGCAACTCCAGCCTGTTTATGGGGGCAGTTAGCTTGATAGAGTTTATTCCAACCTCTCACTTTCAAAAGATGATTGTTTGGGGGTAAGATGTGTCTCTTGAAGACAGCAGAACGATGGCTCTTGCTTTTTGATCCAACTAGACAGCCTATGCCGTTTAATTGGAGAGTTAAGTCCATTGATATTGAGAGATAGGATTGAGAGATATTTATTAGTTCCTACCATTTTTAAAAGCTTTTAGTAGGGCCTGTGTCTCTTGACAGTTCTTGTGGTCCTTAGATGGTATGCTGTTTTGGTGCCATTTCTTTCCCTATATTGCATTTATTTTGGTTTTCTATGTATAGAGCATCTTTGAGAATTCTCTGTAGTGTTGGTTTTGTTTCGACATATTGTTGCAGCTTTTCCCTGAAATGGAATGTTTTTACAGTTCCCTCAGTTATGAATGAGAGCTTAGCTGGCTACAGTATTCTTGGTTGGTAGTTATTTGATTTAAGGGCATGACATATATGCTTCCAGTCACTTCGTGCTTGCATGGTCTCTGCTGAGAAATATGGGGTTATTCTGATTTGTTTGCCTTTATAGGTTACTGATCCCTTTTCCATGGCTGCATTTACGATCTTTTCTTTCGTTTCTATTGATCCAGTTCGGATCACAATGTGGCGGTGGGATGTTCTTTTCTGGTCAGGTCTGTTTGAGGTTCTAAAAGGTTCTCGTATCAGGATGGGCCTGCCCCTCTGGATATTTGGGAAATTCTCTGAGATGATTCCCTGAATTATATTTCCAATACCATTGACCTCTTTCTCCACGCCCTCCTCAATAAAAACTAGCCTTAAATTAGGTTTCCTAATTGCATCTTGGACCTCCTGAAGCGCTCTCTCATATTTCCTAGATTTGGATTGACTCATTTTCTGTTCTTTCCCTATAATACCTAAATTATCTTCAGCCCCGGAAATTCTCTCCTCTGCATTGTCTAACCTGCTATCAAAGCTATCTACTTTATTTTTCATCTCCCTTGCTTCTAATTGCTCATTTTTGATGCCTTGCATCTCCTATTTCAGATCATGTATGGATTTCTTTATCTCTTTGATTTCCTTTTGAGTGGTTAGCTCAGTAGCTTTATTTTCTTTGGACATTTGCTGGAGTTTGGTCACGTTATTATTTGTGGATTCTATGAATTCATCCATCTTTCTTTGAAAAACCTTTATTATGGCCTCCTTTATGGCTTCTTCTTTTTCACTTATCACATTGTTTTTGCTTTCCTCTTGTTCAGGTATGGCTTCCTCCATTATCTCTTTCTTTATATTTTCACATTTTCCATTAATGATGTTTATCAATTGCATTTGTGTAGCACTTGGAAGACTCTCCTCCAGATTTGCCAGTGACTGTTCCATTGTCTGTTTACATTGGGTGGGGGATGTTGTTTCTTGATTTGATATTTTTCTTGAGTTTCTTGTTCTGCCCATTTGAGAATGGGAGCAAGATTACTAGTAAATGCGATTATAGTTTTTCAGATATAACCAACCTAGACTTCTGTAGCTGGCAGACACTAGATGTTCACAAGTTTTGATTGGTATTATCACTCTTTCTTTTTGTGCACTTACAGACCAGTCTAATACAACCACTGATAAGCGATTTATACCCAAAACAATAAGCCTCTCAATCCAATCTCTATTGTCTTTAAGTCCCTCTGAGCCTAGAGAATAATTAACCACCTACATACACAATATTGCTCAACAGCCATCAAGTGTAGATCCGTGCAGTAAAAGGGTTGAAAGAAGAGCAGAAGTCCAGAGATAGAAAAAAAGAATGAGAGAGGTCAGGGGAGGTACAAGAGGATTAACGTAGGAGTGTAAGAATATTGTAGTCATGAAGAAAAGGTATAGCATAAGGATAACTGACTAAGTTGGTAAGTAGGTAGCATATTTGAGTACAAATTTTGGAAAGTATTAGAATAAAACTTATGTGTTGCTGCACGACTAGCTTTTAGCCCAACCAGTAGCCTCACAGTGGACCATGGGATGGATCTGTTTTTCTTGTCTACGTTGAGGGAAAGGGGTATTTCACAAGATGCAGAAGCGAAGATTTCAGAAGCAAATGCTGTGAGTGAATTAGCTCGCAAAAAGCATTTTTATTTTCTTTTATCTTTCTGCCAGTCTTGGGGCTTGAATTCAGGGCCTGAGCACTGTCCTCGGGTTTTCTCAAGTCTAGCCCTCTGCCACTTGAGCCACAGTGCCACATCTAGATTTTCTATCTATGTGATACTGAGCAATCAAACCCAGATCTTCATGGATGCTAGGCAAGCACTCTATCACTATGCCAAACTGTCAACCCAGACATAGTAATTATAAAGTCATCATCATCATCATCATATCCAAATATCTTTTCTCCTACAAAGAATGAACACTTAACTGTGTCTAATGCTTTTTTTTAATTTCACTAATTCTTCTGTGTTTTTCCCTCTTGCATTTTTTACAGTTGACAGCAAAGCTAATCATCAGGAAAAAATTGATTAGGATACAGAAACCTGATAATATCCTAGTAGATTGACGTCAAAAATATGTGCAAGATGCCCTGTGTGTTTGACCTAGTGGTACAGTACTTGGCTAACAAGCAAAAAGACTCAGGTTTGATTCCTCATTACCACATTTAAAGAAAACGCTGCAAGTGGTGCTGTGGCTCGGTGGGACAGCTAAAGCCTAAAGAAAGCCCAAGAACAATGTTCACACTCTGAGGTCAAGTCCCAAGACTAGCAAAAACAAAAAAAAATTCGACAACGGGCAAAATGCAGGCAGAGAAGGCACTGTGAAGCAAATGTTTTGTAAAGGATGAGGGCAATATTGACCCTTAAGTTTGGAACTTACCTAAGAAAAGCTCCTTGAGCCTGAGACCAGACTGGTGGTTGGGCCTAGTGGAAGACATTGGGATTGGACAAATAAGGTGTGCTGTTTACTACATCCACATGTACATTGTGAGATTGGAGGAGAGATTCAGCCTCCAGTATGTCTTTGGTGAGGTCTTCTGTGAGCAAGGATCTTTGGTCATTGGGCCCTGAAAGGTGACCCTGCCTCCCTCACAATGGAACAGAATATGGAACCCTGGTAACCAAGCCACTGTAACTAAGAACCACCTCAAGCCACCTCACTTGGCCTGTGGCTCAGGAGTAAGAAAGATGTTGCTGTGCTGTTGCCAAAGGTCAGGAAACTCGAGGCTCAGGCATGGAAGTTGTGGATGTCTTACTCGAAGATGTACATGCTAGATCATTGCCAAGCCACAAATCCAGTATAACAGAACTTTCTCTAAGAAGAAGGCCAGGAAAATCCAGGGCAATCAGATGAGGTAAATTTCTAAGATGAAATGTATTTGAACCCATCATCCTCCCCACACACTACAACTTTCTTTTTTTTCATGTTTTTATTGTAATTAGTAAAAGGGTTAGATGATATTTGCCAGATAGAAGGTGCATTAATTCACATACATTGATACCCTTTCATATGTCTTCGTACCCATTTCCCTCCAACCCCACACCCCCCACCCGTCTTGGTTTTCCCCCCTTCCCTATCAAATTTCAAATATCCAAATACAAATAAATTCAATATATCAGATAACAAAGTGAGATACTATACCAATATGGGATAACCAAGGGACAGCAAAGGAGATGAGAGACAACATAGTACATTAAGGACAACAATCATTCATTATATGGCTTTTGTGTCAATATCCTGGAGGTCCTTTCAATTAGCTTCACATTATATGGCCTTATATATGGCCTTTTGCTCTATTGACAATCTCTGCTAGTAGAGCCCAAGGTTTCTACTGATTATGACGAATGAGGGAAACCACTGAGCCTAAGTTCCTTTGAGTCTGGCTTACTTCACTTAATATGATTTGTTCTAAGTCTTTCCATTTCCTAACAAATGGGGCGATGTCATACTTTCTGACAGCAGCATAGAATTCCATTGTGTACAAATACCACAACTTGTTGATCCACTCATCAACTGAGGGATATCTGGGTTGGTTCCATATCTTTGCTATGGTGAATAGTGCTGCAATGAACATTGTTGTGCTAGTGGCTTTAGTATGCCCTTGTTTCTGGATTGTTGGGTAAATGCCAAGTACTGGAATTGCTGGGTCATAGGGGAGTTCTATGTTTGGCCTTTTGAAGCACTGCCACACTGCTTTCCATAGTGGTTGAACGAGTTTGCACTCCCACCAACAGTGTAGTAGTGATCCCGCCTGGCCACATCCCCTCCAGCATCTGTTGTCATTCGTTTTCCTGATCCTGGCCATTCTAACTGGAGTGAGGTGGAATCTTAGATTTGTTTTGATTAGCATTTCTTTTATGACCAGAGATGTGGAGCGTTTCTTCATGTGTCTATAGGCCATTTTTGTTTCTTCTTCAGAGAAGACTCTCTTTAAGTCTTTGGCCCATTTTTAATGGGATGGGTGTTACTTTGGAGGTTAGTTTTGGAGTGATTCAATTTTTTGAGTTGTTGATATATTTTAGATATGAGGCCTTTGTCCGTTGTTTGGAAGCCCACTCTGTAGGCTTCCTGATTAGTTTACTAGCTATATCCGTTGCCATACAAAAGCTCTGCAGTTTAATGCAGTCCCACTTATCCAGCCTTTCTCTGATTTGTTGTGATTCTTGGTCCTTATTAAGAAAGTTTCGACCCGTGCCAAGGAGGCCTAGTGTATCTCCTATTCCTTCCTGTAAACTTTTCAGTGTGTCAGCTTTTACCTCCAGGTCTTTGATCCATTTGGAGTTAATTCTAGTGGAAGGTGACAAAGAAGGATCCAACTTTAGTTTTCTGCAGGTGCTTAACCAGTTCTGCCAGCACAACTTGTTGAAGAGGCTATCTTTCTTCCATTCTATTTTTTTGGCTCCCTTGTCAAAGATTAGGTGGCCATAGGTCTGTGGTTTAATATCTGGGTCCGCAGTTCTATTCCATTGGGCTTCAGGCCTGTTCTTGTGCCAGTACCAAGCTGTTTTGAGAAATACTGCTCTGAAATAGAGTCTAAAGTTTGGAATTGAAATTCCTCCAGCGCTGTTCTTTCTGCTAAGAAGTGTTTTTGCTATGCGGGGTCTTTTATCATTCCATATGAAATTTTGAATTGCCTCTTCTATTTCTTTAAAGAATGACATTGGGATGTTGTTGGGTATTGCATTGAATTTGTAGATAGCCCTTGGCAAGATTGTCATTTTCACAATGTTGATTCTTCCAATCCAGGAGTATGGGAGGTTTTTCCATTTCCTTAGTTCTGCTTTAATTTCCTTTTTTAGGTTTCTAAAGTTTTCATCTAAACGGTCCTTTACATTCTTAGTTAAGCTAATTGCTAGGTACTTTATTTCCTTTGAGGGAATTGTGAAAGGAGTTTCTTTCCTGATTATTGCCTCGTTCCTATCACTGTTGGCGTAAAGGAAGGCAGTTCATTTGTGAGGGTTGATTTTATGGCCTGCTACCCTTCCAAAGGTTTGATCAGCTCAAGGAGCTTGGGAGTAGAGTCTATAGGATCCTTTAAATACAGAATCATGTCAATTGCAAAGAGGGATAGTTTTATTTCCTCTTTCCCTACTTGGATCCGCTTTATGCTTGCTTCTTGCCTTATTGCACTGCCTAGGAATTCTACTACTATGTTAAAAAGGAGTGGAGAGAGTGGGCATCCTTGTCTCGTTCCTGATTTTAGAGGGAATGGCTTTAGATTTTCACCATTAAGTATAATACTAGCAGTGGGTTTCTCATACACAGCCTTTATTACATTGAGAAATGTTCCATGGATTCCTAGTTTCTCCACATCTTTTAACATAAAGGGGTTTTGGATCTTGTCAAATGCCTTTTCCGCCTCTATTGAGACAATCACGTGATTTTCGTCCTTACTCCTGTTGATGTGTTGAATTATATTAATTGATTTGTGTATGTTGAACCAGCTTTGCCTCCCTGTGATGAATCCAATTTGATCATAGTGAATAATTTTTTTAATGAGTTGTTGTAGACGGTTGGCCAGTATTTTGTTGAGAAGTTTTGCATCGATGTTCATCAAAGAAATGGGTCTATAGTTCTCTTTCTTTGATGAATCTCTGTCTGGTTTGGGGATGAGGGATATACTGGCTTCACAGAATGAGTTTGGTAAAGAACCTTCATTTTCAATTTCGTTGAAGAGCTTGAGGAGTATTGGTGTGAGCTCTGCTTTGAAGACCTTATAGAATTCAGCTGTGAATCCATCTGGCCCTGGACTCTTTTTAAGTGGAAGTTGTCTTATTTCCATTTCTATTTCAGAGCTTGAAATAATCCTGTTGAGTTGGGTTAGCTCTTCTGGGTTCACTCTGGGTATGTTAATATTGTCGAGGAATTCATCCATTTCTTCTAGATTCTCAAATTTGTTGGCGTAAAGGTTTGAGAAGTATTCCCTCATGATATTCTGGATCTTGGTAATTTCTGTCGTGGTATTACCATTTTCATCTGCGATTTTGTTTATTTCGATATGCTCTCTTCTTTTTTTGGTAAGATTTGCTAAGGGCTTGTCAATTTTGTTAATTCTTTCAAAGAACCAAATCCTTGTTTTGTTGATTCTTTCTATAGTTTTCTTTTATTCCAAATCATTTCATTCTGCTTTGATTTTAATAATATGCTTTCTCCTAATGGATTTAGGGTTGGTTTGTTGCTCTTTTTCCAGGAGGTTAAGGTGAGATATTAACTAGTTGTGTTGCCATTTTTCCAACTTGCTGTTGTAGGCACTCAGCGCTATAAATTTTCCTCTGAGTACTGCCTTTGTTGTGTCCCTAAGGAGTTGATATTTGTGTGCTTCTTATTGTTAAATTTCATAAATAGTTGGATATCTGTTCTGATTTCTTCGATAACCCATTGTTTTTGATTCAACAAGGTGTTGTTCAGTCCCCATGAGTTACAGATTTTCGTTCCAATTTGATGCCTTTATCATCTGAGAGTGTGCATGGAATAATTTCAGTGTTTCTGAATCTGTCCAGGTTTGTTTTATGGCCTAAGATGTGGTCTATTTTGGAAAATGTTCCATGTGTTACTGAGCAAAACGTATATTGTGTTGTTACTGGGTGGTATATTCTGCAGATGTCTGTTAGATCTAGTTGGTCTATATAGTTGTTCACTTCTAAGGTTTCTCTGTTGTGTTTTTGCCTTGTTGATGTGTCCATAGGTGAGAGTGGTGTGTTAAACTCACCAACAATCACTGTATTTCGATCTATGTATGGTTTCAGTGTAAGTAAAGTTTGCTTGATGAAGTTTGGAGCTCCGGGTTTGGGTGTGTAAATATTTAGGATCGTTATGTCTTCCTGGAAGAAAGATCCCTTTAGTAGTATGTAGTAACCTTCTTTGTCTTTTCTTACTAATTTTAGTTTGAAGTCTATTGTATCTGATAGGAAGATGGCAACTCTAGCCTGTTTATGGGGGCAGTTAGCTTGATAGAGTTTATTCCAACCTCTCACTTTCAAAAGATGATTGTTTTTGGTTAAGATGTGTCTCTTGAAGACAGCAGAACGATGGCTCTTGCTTTTTGATCCAACTAGACAGCCTATGCCGTTTAATTGGAGAGTTAAGTCCATTGATAATGAGAGTTAGGATTGAGAGATATTTATTAGTTCCTACCATTTTTAAAAGCTTTTAGTAGGGCCTGTGTCTTGACAGTTCTTGTGGTCCTTACATGGTATGCTGTTTAGGTGCCATTTCTTTCCCTATATTGCATTTATTTTGGTTTCCTATGTATAGAGCATCTTTGAGAATTCTCTGTAGTGTTGGTTTTGTTTCGACATATTGTTGCAGCTTTTCCCTGAAATGGAATGTTTTTATTGTTCCCTCAGTTATGAATGAGAGCTTAGCTGGCTACAGTATTCTTGGTTGGTAGTTATTTGATTTAAGGGCATGACATATATGCTTCCAGTCACTTCGTGCTTGCATGGTCTCTGCTGAGAAATCTGGGGTTATTCTGATTGGTTTGCCTTTATAGGTTACTGATCCCTTTTCCCTGGCTGCCTTTAGCATCTTTCCTTTCCTTTCTCTTGATCCAGTTCGGATCACAATGGCGGTGGGATGTTCTTTTCTGGTCAGGTCTGTTTGGGGTTCTAAAAGCTTCTCGTATCTGGATGGGCCTGCCCTTCTGGATATTTGGGAAATTCTCTGAGATGATTCCCTGAAGTATATTTCCAATACCATTGACCTCTTTCTCCACGCCCTCCTCAATACCAACTAGCCTTAAATTAGGCTTCCTAATTGCATCTTGGACTTCCTGAAGCGCTCTCTCATATTTCCTAGATTTGGTGACTCACTTTCTGTTCTTTCTCTATAATAACTAAATTATCTTCAGCCCCGGAAATTCTCTCCTCTGCATTGTCTAACCTGCTATCAAAGCTATCTAATTTATTTTTCATCTCCCTTGCTTCTAATTGCTCATTTAACCTGTTTGGGACTTGTCATCTGCAAAGAGGGATAGTTTTATTTTCTCTTTCCATTCTTGGATCCCCTTTATGCTTGCTTCTTGCCTTATTGCACTGCCTAGGAATTCTAGTACTATGTTAAAAAGGAGTGAAGGGAGTGCGCATCCTGAATGCTACCCCTTAGCACTTTAATGCAAAGCTTAGGGCTGTGGCATTTTAAGCACAATTCAACGCTCTGTTTTTTGCTGGTTAATTAGAGGTAAAAATCTTATGGAATTTAGTGCATGGCTGATTTTGAACTGGAATCCTCAGGTCTCAGCTTATCTTGAGTAGCTATGATTACAGTACTATTACAACCTGTATGCTCATACACATCGCTTCTGATCCAAACACTCATTGTTCAATTTAACTAACAAGAAGTGAGGAAAGATGATTGACTGTAATTTACTAGATGGGCTTCCAGTGAGTATATATTTCCACTTCCACTCTGAAGCCAGGGAAATGTTTCTGGTACATGTTTCAACTATCTCCCAAAGAGGAAATAATGTGTGAGTACGTTTGCTAGTATTTCAGATAGGAGATGGACTTTGGTGTTTGGAACCTGTTGAGCAGAGTGTATCAGCTGGGCTGTGATAATAGAGATGATGTTTCAGACAGGAATATTTTCATAACAGACAGACTTAATCCAGATCCTTGGATTTCAGGCCTTGAGAAGATAGAATTACAAGTGTGAGCTGCCACCACCACCTGGTTCATTTTGGAAACCTTAATTGCTTCTCATTTGTCCCTTCCTTTTTTGGATGATTGATCTAAGCTGGCTGATTGTGCATCACAATGAAGTGATTGGCCTCAGGAATTGCAAATATTTGTTTCATCAGCACGGAATGAATGAAAGTTGATCTAAACCCAATAGTATTTTCCTTCTGATAAAGAGGGAACTTACTTATATCATTTTTCCTTGCCTTTGCTTTCCCAAAGCAAGCAACATGTTTCTTAAAAACTATACTTCATGAGAATATTATAATTAGAATCTATCTTCTGCACACTTCAGAATAGTCCTTGCATTTATAAACTTATATTACAATATTAGGTAGAAGAATGGTGATTGTTAGTTTCATAACTATTTCATATTTTTTACTCTTTAAGGCTCATTAACTCAAGAGGGGATTAAAGACATTTAGATAATAGTAGATCATAGCTGCTGATGATTTGATGTGTGTGCAGATGATACACAGATTTATTAGGATTACTCAAAAGTTTTGTTCAAATTTTCAGTAGTATACTGCTATGCTAACGCGAAGGTGATAGTAATGATGCTGAAATTCTATGAATCAGCTATGAAGCAGAATTTCAGGGGAGAGTATTTGTTAGGGACTTGATTTCTAAGACGCATATCAAGAATATTGAACTATAACACCAAATGATGGAGGACTCAGCGTCCCATTTTGTTTGTTTTATGCAAGTCCTGGGACTTGAACCCAGGGCCTTGGAACTGTCCTTAAATATTTTTTTGCTTCATGCTAGTGTTCTACCACTTGATCCACAGCTCCACCTCCAGATTTTTGGTAATGAACTGTAAATAAGAATATCATGCAATTTGTTTGGGCTGGATTCAAACCTGATTCTGTGTAGAGAGGATTCCAAGTGTGAGCGCAAAGAGCCTGGCTAGTAACATTTATCATTCAAGTCATGGGACTGCAATTCTGCACCTGGGTCTTGTCACTGAGCTTTTCAGCTGAAGACTACTGCCCTATCCCTTGAGCCATAGGGCCACTTCTGGGTTTCTGGTGGTTAATTGGAGATAAGAGTCACATGGACTTCAGTGCCCAGACTGACTTTGAACTACTATCCTTGGATCCCAGCCTCTTGAGTAGCTACATTTACAAGTGTGAGCCACCATACCCGGCTAAATTATTTTTTAAGTTAATTTTTTTTGTTAAGTCAATATATAGTTGGCATATGGTTACATAAGTAATGAACACATTTCTTAAGAAAATTGTTATCCCCTCCCTCCTTTTTCTCTGTTTTCCTACCCTCAGCCCCCTCTCCACCCAGATTGTTCAGTTCATTTCCGTTTAGTGTCTTCCAAGTATCACTGTTCAATTGGTTCACCCTTTTTCCTTTGTTTTTTTTTTTACCATTTTATTATACCCTCTCCATTCCCCAAATCACCTAAACCTATGTACAAGACACAGGGTACCCGAAATCAACACAGTGACTACAGAGAATAAAACTAAAGGGAAAAAGAAGAAAAGAGGTAAAAAGCAAAGAAAATGAAAGAACATCATACAGTACCTTAGAAGCAACAACACTGAAAAAACAAAACATAAAACCTTGGGCTGAAAATGAAGCTTGCCTAGCATGTATGAAACCCTGGATTCCATTCCTCAGCACCACATAAACAAAAACTGGAAGTGCCACTGTCACTCAGCTGGTAGATTTCTAACGTTCAGCACAGAGTGTCTCCAAGTGACAAAAATCTGTCACATTTAAGTCAGGCTTCAAAACTTTGCTAGGAACCAGTTATGTGATTTGGAAGAAAGTCCAATTTTCAAAAAATCACTAGCCAGGCGCTGGAGGGTCATAATTGTCATTCTACTAGCCAGGGAGAAGGTGATTCAAAGCCTTTGCAAGCAAAAAAACGAAAACAAAAAAAACTGAAAGATTCTTCTCTCTACTTATCCACCCAAAAACTAAGTGGAGTTGTGGCTAAAACTGGTACAGCATTAGCCTTGAGGAAAAAGAACTAAGAGACCTTGCCCAGGTCCAAATTTCAAGCTCCTCACCAAGAAAGAAAAAAAAAGGAGTACAGATACCTTAGTTTCAAAAGTATATCTGGATATCTTAGTAGATTTTTCTGATCTTTCCTCATTCATCTCATGGAACCACATAATGTTGATCCTGATCTGACTAAGAGCCTGCATTGTGCTTAATAAATTCATTCCACATATTCCAGTAGAATTTGGACAGCTAACAGCCACTTACCAATGCTTTATTCTACGTTTAGGCCAGTATGTCTTCATACCATCTACGCAGTCAGCTATATCATCTTTCCAGAAGTATCATTGAGTGTAGAACACTCAGAACTAAAATAATTGCATAAAGATCTAATAAAACCCCTTGATTCATTAAGAAAATTTCTGTACCACTTAGAGCAAGTACATTAGTGGTATTTACCTCTAGCCTCTTTTTTTTAAAAAAAATTTATTAACATTGAATTTTACATCATATTTCAAATGTCATGTTTAACCAACAAGTATTCAAGAAGGGAATCGCTATACAATCACTGGCACATAGATTTTAGAATATAGTAAAAATTAAGCTGAGTCTTTGTATGTCATAGATACAGATTAATCTACAATAAAACACATGTCTATAGAGTGTATAGTCTATCCTAGATTTTTATGTCTATGTAGTTATGTTTATATCTCCAAAATTATGTCCAGAACTTTGGGTATCAACTATTCAATCATCGCTCTACTACTGTTTGAAACTAATATCCGAATATTAAGGATACCATGTACCTTTTGTTCCTTGGTCTTGACTTATCTCACTCAACAGGATTCACTCTAATTTCAACCACTACCCCAAAAATGCCATTATTATTTTTTTCTGTGCAGATCTTCTTTTTATGTATTTATTCTTATTGTAATTTATAGAAGGGTTACATTATATTCACCAGATAGAAGGTGCATTACTTCTCAAACTTTGATACCCCATGTAATGGTATGGTCCCCATTTCCCTTCCCCTACCCCCATTCATGTTCATTTCCCCCCTTCCCTATCCAATTTCAAATAACCAATTAGGCACATATGAAATATATCAGAAAACAAGGTGAACTATTGTAACAATATGATATAACCAAGGGATAGCAAAAGAGATAAGAGATCACATAGTTCATTAAGGACAACAATCACTCATTATATGAGTTTTGTTTCTTTATCTTGGAGGTCCTTACATTTAGTGTCATACTATTTGTCACGATGTCTCTAGATTTTGTTCTATTGTAAATCTCTGGTAGCAGAGCCCAAGGTTTCTACTGAATTTGACAAATGAGGGAGACTCTTGGGCCTATGTTCCTTTGAGTTTGGCTTACTTCACTTAATATGATTTTTTTCCTTTTCATCCACTTCCCCGAGAATGCCATTATTTTATCTTGTCGGTTGGCTATGTATCATTCCATTGTGTGTGTGTGTGTGTGTGTGTTTGTGTGTGTGTGTGTGTGTGTGTGTGTGCGTGTATCACATTTTTGTAGTAGGGCATCTGGTTGTTTCCATCATCCAGCCTCATTTTCTACAGATATTTTTATAGTCTCTTTTTTATTTTCAGGGTAATGTATAGAGGGGTTACGATTACATTTACAGGTAGTGGACTGCATTACTTTTCACACATTTATTCCACTCCACATGTTTTTGTCCCCAGTTCCCTCTCCCCTCCCCTTCCCAATCATCTTGTTTCCCCCCTTCCCTTTCCTACTTGACATAAACAAATAAACATATATACAATATGCCAGGGAAAAAATCAGATACAGTAACAATCTGACATTAACCAAAGGGCAAAATAAGAGATGAGAAATAACATAGTAGTTTAAGGACAAAAATCACACAAGATTAAGAGCAACGATGACACAAGATATAGCTCTTGTTCCCATATCCTAGAGATCCTTTCATTTAGTCTCATCCTATATGACCTTATATACCTAGGTTTTTGAGTTATTGTAATTCTCTGCTAGGAGAGTTCTAGATGTGAACTAATTGTTACAAATGAGGGAAACCATTGGCTTGCTTCACTTAATATGAATTTTTCCAAGTCTTTCCATTTCCTAACAAATGGGGCGATGTCTTTCCTTCTGATGGCAGCATAGCATTCCATTGTGTATAAGTACCACATCTTCTTGATTCAGTCATCTACTGAGTGGCATCTGGGTTGGTTTCATAGCTTTGCTATGGTAAATAGTGCTGCAATGAGCATCATTGTGCTAGTGGCTTTAGTATGTCCTTTTTTCTGGACAATTGGGTAGATGCCAAGTAGTGGATTTGCTGGATCATAGGGGAGCTCTATGTTCAGTCTTTTGAGGAACCACCACACTGCTTTCCCTAGTGGTTGAACGAGTTTACACTCAATCCAACAGTGTAGGTGTGATCCCCCTGGTCACTTCCCCACCAGTATCTCTTATTAGATTTTTTGATAATGGCCATTCTGACTGGAGTCAGGAGGAATCTCAAAGTTGTTTTGATTTTCATTTCCCTTATTGCTAGAGATATGGAGCATTTCTTCATGTGTCTAAAGCCCATTTTAATTTTTTCTTCAGAGAATACTCTTTTAAGTCTTTAGCCCACCTTTTAATAGGATGGTTGTTTCTTTGAAGATTTGTTTGGGAGAGATTCATTTTTTCAGCTATAGATATATTTTAAATAACTACATATATTTTTGTAGAAAAAACAATGGAAGTCATCATGCTGGCTCACAACTTAATTTCAGCTACTTAGGATGCTCAGGGCTTAGGATCACAGGTCAAAGCCAACCAGGGCCCTACAGTGTGTGAGATCAAACTCTGTGAACATACAATGACTGTAAGAGGAATCTCACTGCCTGGGAATGTAGCCTAATGGTAGAGTGCTCACCTAGAATGCATGAAGACCTAGGTTCTATTCACCGGTACCGCATAGTCAGAATAAAAGCTAGAAGTGGCGCTGTGTCTCAAGAGGCAGAACACTCACCTTGGGCAAGCGAGTCCAATGAAAATGTCTAGGCCCTGAGTCCAAGCCGTAAGACTGGCAACAAGAAAAAAAAAGAGCAATCTTACTTAAGAAACAAGGAATGTACCCTATATTTATACAGACTGAAAAATTCATTAAGAAATTAGAAAATATGTATAAAGTGCATAATTTCTTTTGTGTGTTGGCACTGGGTCTTCAACTGAGTGCTTCAGCTCTATCCCTGACCTTTTCTCCTCAAGGCTAGCCCTGTACCAATGCAGCCCCAAATCAACTATCTTCAATTGAGATATAAGCGATGAATATTTCAGGGTGCTTCATGAAAAACATTTTTATAAATTGAAACTTTCAACACAGTCTTATTTTAGTATGAATGTTGAGATGGGAAGAGACAGAAAAAGTGAAATGTTTCCTGATCCCCATAGAGAAGAGACTCAGCAGAACCACTGTGGTCTGCAGGCTTCTTTGTGAGTTTTGTTTGCTTGTTTGATTTTTGTCAATTGTGGGGCTTGAACTCTGGGCCTGGGCACTGTCCCTGAGCTCTTCAGCTCAAGGCTAGTGCTTTAATCTGTGAGCCACAGTGCCACTTCTGGTTTTTCTGGCAGTTAACTGGGTACTTTGGCTGGCTTTAAACTTTGATTCTCAGATCTTAGCCTCCTGAGTAGCTAAGATTATAGGTGTGAGGTATCATTACCAGGCTGCTGCTCTGTTACTATGCAGGTTCTGGATCAAGAACTTCAAGTTCTTACTTCAATTTTTTCTTCTCTTGCCTGATACTCTGCCATTTGAACGAAGCCCCAGTTCCTGGTCTTTGTTGGTTAATGAGAGATATTATGATTTTCTAATATTCAGAGCAATGATTATAAAACCCAGCATTTTACTTACTTGAATAAATTAAGAGACAGGACCTAGTGAGATGGAAAACAAAATTTTTTTTCAAGTTGCTATCCTGTTCTAATGCATAAGTCTGGCTATTTTGCTTACACACAAATATGTATTTTACCAGTTTCTACTCTATTTTTGCTTAGCTTAAAACCACCACTGCCATTTCATAGATTTTGTTGTTGTTGTTTGCGGTGCTTGAACTCTGTGCCTGGGCTGTTCCTCAGATCTTCAGTTCAATGCCACTGCTCTACTACTTTTGATTTGGCCAGTCCTGGGCTTGAACTCAGGGACTGAGCACTGTCCTTATATTTTCTCAAGGCTAGGGCTCTACCACTTCAGCCTCAGCACCACTTCCAGCATTTTTCTATGTATGTGGTATTGAGGAATTGAACCCAGGTCTTCGTGCATGCTAGGCAAGCACTCTACCACTAGGCCAAACTCCCAGCCCAAAATTATTCATCATTACTATTAGTTATCTTCTTTTTTTATTGTTGATTCGTCATGGTGCTTGGACTTTGGGCCTGGACTGTCCCTGACCTCTTCAGCTCAAGGCTAGCGCTCTTCCTCTACAGCTTCATTTTTGGTTTCTGGTAGTTAATTGGTGATGTAAGTCTCACAAACATGTGTCCAGGCTGGCTTTGGGCTTTGAACCAAGATCCTCCGATCTCAGCCTCCATAGTAGGTAGAATTACACGCTTCAGCCAGCAGTGCCTGACTGTTTGATGTCTCTGTCTCTGTCTCTCTGTCTCTGTCTGTCTCTGTCTGTCTGCCTGTCTCTCTGCCTGACTCTCAGCCTCTCTCTCTGCCTCTCTCTCTGTCTCTCTCTCTGTCTCTGTGTCTGTCTGTCTGTCTGTCTGTCTGTCTGTCTGTCTCTCTCTCTCTCTCTCTATCTCTCTCTCTATCTCTCTCTCTCTCTCTCTCTCTCTCTCTCTCTCTCTCTCTCTCTCTCTCTCTCTCTCTCTCTCTCTCTCTCTCTCTCTCTCTCTCTCTCTCTCTCTCTCTCTCTCTCTCTCTCTCTCTCACTTTTGGTTGTAAGACTTTAATTGTGCACCTGGGCAGTGTCCCTGGGCTCTTCAGCTCAAGGCTACAACCTTAAACACCTTGAACCACATTGTCACTTCTGGTTTTCTGGTGCTTAAGTGGAAGTAACAGTTTCATGGACTTTAGTGTCTGGCCTGGTTTGAACTGTGATCCTCAGAACCCAAGCTTCTGAGATCATTTCCAGCTTTTTTTTTTTTGGTGTAAGTGGTACAGAGTAATTGAACACAGGGCTTTGTGCATACTAGGCAAGCAAACTACCACTAGTGTGCACTCCAGCCTTAGATAAGGGCTTTCTTTTTCTTTTTTTCACTCATGGGGCTTGAACTCTGGGCCTGGATGTTTACCTTAAGCTCTTCAGCTCAAGGCAAGAGCTCTACCACTTGAGGCACATTGTCATTTTGAATTTTCTGGATTATTTGGAAATAAGATTCTCACAGATTTTTATGCCTGGGCCGTCTTTGAACCTCGATCCTCCAGGGTAGCTAGGATTACCAGGGTGAGCCACCAGTCACGGGCATTAAATTATTATTTTTTGCATGTCCTATGGCTTCAACTCATGGCCAGAGCACTGTCCTTGGGCTTGCTCAAGGATAGCACTTTACTTCAGCCAGCCAACTCCCGGTCCAAACAGGCCACTCTTGAAGCTAGAATTACAGAGATCTGACATAATACTGGCATGTCGTTATCTAAGTATATAATTTTTCTTCTATTTTTGATGGCTTTTCCTAAGTGTACATATTTCCTACATATTTTATGGAAAACTTCCTTCCCACTGGGGCCATAAGTTAAGCCTAGTGGAAGAGTTCTTGCCGAGCATGAATGAAGACCCAAGTTCAATTCCTCAGCACAACATAGATAAAAAAAGATAAAAGTGGTGCTGTGGCACATGTGATAGAACTTGCGCCTTAAGAATAAACAAAAACAAAAACAAGGATTGTGCTCAGGTCCTGAGTCTAAGCCCAGTATTGGCAAAAAAAAATTCTGCCTAAAGTAGACATATAAACTTATTGTACTTTTCAAAAAATTTGTTGTCAAGGTGATATACAAAGAGATTGCTGTTACATATGTAATGAGTACATTTCTTGTAAACACTGTTACCCCCCTTCCCCGTTTTCTCTTTCCCTTCCCCCCAAGTCAAAAATTTCAATTACAACAAATATATATGTATTTTCATTCCTGAAAAAAATAGTTTAAAATGTGTTCAAATAAATGATGTAGGTTGATATATTTATCAAAATGGATTACTTGAACTCTAAAATAAACATTCTAGGTAATTTTTCTCATAAAATTGTAGTAATGCTATAAAAATAATAAAAAAGGAATTTTAGTTATTAATTTCTTATGTTTTACCTTTAACATTATTACACTAAGCATACTGTTTATGGTATTAATACAGACAGCATGAAATATGATTATGTAAAAAAATTAAATGATTAAAAATAGTAAGGTTGGGGGCCAGTAGTTTGGCTTGGTGGCACACACCCTGGACTGGCAAAAAAGAAGTAGGGTTAGATAAAACAGATTTATTTCAAATGTGTGGAAAATGTATGATTTCTTGTTTGGCTAGTCCTGGGGCTTGAACTGAGGGACCAGGAACTGTCCTTGGCCACATTTGTTCAAGGGTGGCACTCTGACACCTGAGCCACAGTGCCAATCTGCTTTTTCTGTGTATGCAGTGCCGAGGAATTGAATCAAGGTCTTCTTGTATACTAGGCGAGCACTCTACAACTAGGCCACATTCAAAGCCAAAGTAGATTTTTGATGCTATTGTGGAGTTTTAATTTTCTTAAATATTTGTACAAAGCACAATGGATATATAAACAGACTTGAACTCACAGAACAGAGTCCCACATAATATTACAGTTACTCTGGCACTTCTCCCGATTGACAAAACACATTTCCAGGCATCTGCTCTGTCCTTAAGCTTTGGTAGCTGACTTGTCTTTCCATGGAGGCCTGGCCTGGATTCCTGGTGATTCCATGCATTTCATAGTTCCCTGTATATCCAGTAAGGTTGTCTTCTATGGGACCAGACCTGTCTGGTTTTTGGCCCACCCAGGACCTATGTGTCTGAGGTCTCACATTATAAGTGGAAAATAAAACACAGTATAATAAGCACTGAAGAACTGCACACCATAATATTAACAATGAGAGTTTAATAGTTAGCAAAGTAAATACAATGAATACTTGACAAGAATCATGAGAGCAAGATAAAGAGATGTCTTTTTAGGAAGGGGACAGGGAAGCTCTAAATCCAGACTGGCCTCCAAGTTGCCTTCAGACAGTAATTCTACTTCAGAGTCCTCAGAACGGTCTCGTTCCTCATGAGAAAAAGAATGTCCTTCCTGAGTTAAGAGGGGGATGGATTCTGGTTTGTCGAATGGAGATTGAGTCTCTTTTAGTGAGATGGATGGGTCTGGATATTCTGTGAGGATGGATTCATTTTCCTCCAATGAATCCAGTATTGAGAGTACACTTGCTGCTTCCCATGGGGACATTTTCCATGAGCCCAGCGTGTGCCCCTTCAGCTTGCACAATAAGTGGAGTGTTACTCTGACTCAGATGGACTGACTCTGGGTGGAGTGTGAAAGGAAACGGAAGGAAATCTGGCCGCTCTTTTTCTTCCTCCATAGTATCTGCAGGTTCAACTGTATCACACATGGGGTTCAGAGCAAAAGGTATATCCACAGGACTCTAAACCTGTTTGGTAATTTCTACAGAAGGCCCATGCTTTCTGGAGTGCAGTGATGATTCTCAGTCTCCATCAGTCACCAGCTCCATTGGTGGGTTTTTCATCCGGAGTTCAGGATAAGCTCTTCCACGATGACCCAAACCTAAGAATGGAAATAGGTACAGAGTGGACAGAGTGGACTCTGCAAGTTGAAGTGTCACTCAACTTCCATGAGGATCTAATGGAGGAACCTGTAGAACTGGAGTTTGGACTGAACACTGAGGAGGTGTAGGGTCTTTCTAATGAGTGCTTATTCCCGAGTCCTTTCAGAGGACAGACATTACCTGGCTGACACCACCCATAAAGGGCATTTTGCCAAGCTCTGTAGAAGTAAGGGCCAACCAATATCTAGACCACATGAGCTTCCTACTCACAGGCTCTGAGGCACCCACACCAGGACTTCTACTTTTTCTTGGTCTTACTGGTCGCACATTCCTCCAGCTAGTCAAAAAGTATGTGTTTAGAAGAGCAGGTCCAAAGCCGGCATGTGGAGCCTCATATAGAGCTTGAGTTGTGTCAGGGTGTGGGAGTTCTTGAACTCGTAGAAATCACTGGGGTAGAAGTCCATTCACATCGTATAGATGGAACACATGATGCTGTGGGCACATTCGGTACAAGGAAAGTGAGAGCCTTCTCTCTCCATCCTGAGCCTTCTACCAAAGCCCCTTTCTTGCAGGACTCTAATGCTGTGGCTGTCCTGCAGAGATGTGCACTTATGTGCTGGGAGGGGGGTAAGAGACACTCGAGAACAGGATGACTTTTACACCCCACTTCCAGAAGCTTCTGAGAGAGGCCTCTATGCATCTGTCCAAAGTAAACGCACCTTAAATTAACTAAGTAAATGCTCTAAATAAATCAATAAGTGAATGCTCTAAATAAAGAACTAAATGCTCATTCCTCTAATCTTAGCCACCCAGCAGGCTGAGCCCTGAAGACCACAGTGGAAAGCCAGTCTAGTCAGTAAAAGTCTAAAGGCACTTGTCTTCAATTAGGCAGCAAAAAGCCAGAACTTGACCTATGACTCAAATGGTACAGTGCTAATTTTTGAACACCAAAGGGATGGCATTTAGACCTGGGTTCAGGTTCAAGTGGCAGCACTGGACCACACACCAAGATGTAAATGCTTTCAGGTTCTAACAGGCAAAGCTATCACAATCCCTCCCTGATGGCTCAAAAGTGATTCAGCCCCCAGCTTTTCCTCTGACTCCAGTATTTCACAGGCCTCCGCCATTAGTACTGACACCTCATTTCTTACTGGGAAATGGGATTTCCTAGGATGTCACCTAGGTGAGGGCTGCAGTTGGGAGCCACTTACTCATGCCTGAAATCCAACTTCTCAGTAAGCACACTATTGAGACTCCAGTAGCTTGTGAGGGAAACGAAATGGCATGGTGTCCCAGTCATAATAAAGTAGTTTGTGCACTTGTATCATGCTTAGCTCCCCTGTGAACACCCCAGTGAAACAAACAGGCTCAGAGAGGAGCTAAGTATTCCAAGACTTGGCCAGGAGGGGTGAGCAAACCTGGGTTTGGAGGGGGAACACTCACTTTTTCAAGAGAATTTCCAGCAACTACTACATTGTCCTCCACTATTTGAAATTGTGCAGCAAGTTTCCCACATAAAAGAGATCACCATTCTGGTAGGCAGGGATCAGCTTTGTCAGCAGCATCTCCAACAGGCCTTCCTCCAGGATCCATAGGTTACAAGGCTCATTCAGAGTCTGAGCTGACTTACCATCACACTATGTTGGCAAAACAGTGGATATTTCAAACGTAGGAATGGGACCACACTTCACACTGAGGAATTGGAATAGAGTAGATTGGAAATGACACACTGTAATCTCAGTAGAGTCACTTGAAAGCACACAAGAAGGTTGTAGTGTGTGGGCAGGATGATGGGTTCAAATAGGTTTCCTCTCAATATACCTCATCTGAGTTGCCCTGGAGTTTCCTGGCTTTCTTCCTAGAGAAATGCCTGATATACTGGAATTTTGGCTTGGCACTGATCCAGCATCTACTTCTTCAAGTGAGACATCCATATCTCTCATGCCTGAGATCCGAGCCTCCTGACCTTTGGCAACAGCACAGCAACATCTTTCTGGTTCCTGAGCCACAGGCCAAGGGAGCTGGCTTGAGCTGGTTGTCACATACTGTGGCTTGGTTACCAGGGTTCCATATTCTGTTCCATTGTGACTTAGGTAGGGTCACCTTTCAAGGCCCAATGACCAAACCTCCTTGCTCACAGAAGACCTCCCCAAAGACATACTGGAGGCTGAATCTCCCTTCCCACCTCACATATGGATGTAGTAAACAGCACACCTTTTTGTTCAAATCCCAAGTCCTTAACTAGGCGTAAGTGCTAGCCTGGTCTCAGGCTCAAGGAGCCTTTCTTAGGTAAGATCCAAACTTAACTGTCACTATTCCCCTTACCCTTCACAAGACATTTTGCTTCACAGTGCCTTCTCAGCTTGCATTTTGCCTCTTGCACCTTTTTGTTGCTAGTCCTGGGACTTGACCTCAGAGCCTGACCATTGTTCTTAGGCTTTCTTTAGGCTATAGCTGTCCCACCAAGCCACAGCACCACTTCCAGCGTTTTCTATGTATATGGTACTGCAGAATCAAACCGGAGTCTTTTTGTGTGGTAGCCCAGCACTCTACAAATAGATGAAACACCCAGGCCATCTTGCACATATTTTTCACCTCAATCTACTACGACGTTGTTAGGTTTCTGTATCCTAATCTATTTTTCTTCCTGATGAATATCTGTGCTGTCATCTGTAAAAATGCAAGTGGGAAAATCACAGAAGCATTGGTGACATAAAAAAAGTCTTAGAGACATAGATAAGTGTTCATTCTTTGTAGGAGAAAGGATATTTTGATATGATGATGATGACTATTTATAAATACTTTATCGGGGTTTAGAGTTTGGCCCAGTGGTAGAGTGCTTGCCTAGCATCCATGAAGATCTAGGTTTGAGTCCTTAATATCACACAGATATAAAAATCCATATGGCAATGCGGCTCAAGTGGCAGAGGGCTAGACTTGGGAAAAGCCAAGAGCAGTGCTCAGGCCCTGAGTTCAAGCCCCAGGAATGGCAGAAAAAAACAAAAGAAAAGAAAAGAAAAGAAATGTGCTTTTTACAAGTTATTCACTCACAGCATTTGCCTCTGAATTCTTCGCTTCTGCATCTTGTGACTTATCCCTTTCCCTCAATGTAGACAAGAAAAACAGATTTTTTACTTGCTATCCTGTTGTCCAATCTTTGGATATTAATTCAAAATACAATATTGCCTGAGATATTGTGTGTGTGCATGTGTGTGTGTATCTGCCAATGTGTGCATGCACACATGTGTACAGGGTTTAGGGCTTACTCATAGGGCCTGTGTGATAACCCTCAGCATCTTTTCCTCAAAGGTATTGGTCTTTCACTTCTAGCTTATGATAGCTAATTGGAGTTGAGAGATTCACTCAATTTCTTGCCCTGTGCATTGGAACCCAGTGCTGGGTTCTCATATTGTTAATTGTAGCTATAGAGAAGGCTGAGGTCTGGGGATCCTCGTTAGAATCCAGCCCCTGAAAGAAAGTCACTGATAGAAATCTTTATCTTCAGTTAAGCACGAATAAATAAGGCAAAAGTGGAACTGTGGCTCAGTTCCTCTTGTACCAGAAAAGAGAAAATTAGTAATTGGCAGCACCTGGTCCCTGAGAGAAATCCTTAGCACTGGTTCAAAAAAAGAAAGAAAATAATGAAAAAATTAAAACTTGCTGAGGAATCCATAAGGATAAACGTGCCTGTGAATAATCTTGTCATTTCAGATTCCCTCAAGAGCTTATGTCTCTCTATATTTTATCAAGTTTTTTTTTAAAGATAATTACATATTTTCTATCTTTCTTAAACAGAGATAGCCATCCACAAAACACAAACACAAACTCTCACACAGTATACCACCCACCCATAAGTGTCTGGCTATGTATATATGTATATTCATATGTATTGATCTGTCTCTCTATACTAATATATAAATGCATAAACATATGTATTTAGACAAACAGGAAACATACATAGATAGGTCTCATGCATTTCCAGATTTTGTGCAAGACTTCTGAGTGCAACTTACCATTGTATTGTTTGTCAAGATAGAGTCCCTCTAACTTTTGGCCAGCTTCTTGTCCTTTGATACTTTTTTCTGCCAGTCCTGGGTTTTGAACGCTAGGCCTGGATGCTGTCACTGAGCTTGAGCTTCTTGCATTCAGTAGTTTATTGCAGATAAAAGTCTCATGGAGTTTCTGTCCTGGGCTGGCTTTGAATTGTGATCCTCAGATCTCAAACTCCTGAGTAGCTAGGATGACAGTCTTGAGCTACCAGTACCTGGTTCCTTTGCCTCTTTTACCCTTTTTTTTGGGCCCACCACAGCCATGGTATCTACCTTCCTATGTTCTCTCCACCTGCCCCCACACAGGGGTCTGACAGATGCTTTCCAAACACTTATTCATGTCCTCCCCTGTATTGGCTGACAGCTAAGACATGCACTCACTTGTCTGGATGCCAAACACAAAGCCATGTGATTGTTTCTCAGTCTGGAATATCCTTTCAGATTTATAGCACCACAGAGGGTCAGGTTGATGCTCCTCCCGGGCTTCTTAAATTGTTCTCATATTAATCCACAACACGTTTGTCATCACTTGTCCAGCTAATTCATGGACTAAAGCAGCATTCCCTACAAACTTAGATCCCAATACCATGAGGACACTCAAGGGTGCATTAGGAATGTGACCTGCAGGTGGATGTGAGCCTGTCTAAGTTGGAGGGGATTTCTCCACCACAGGAAATGGAATACAAATTTAGAATCTGCTTTCATGAGGTGACAATCTCTGGCAGATGTTCTTATCAAATGTGGCACGGCCTACTTCCAGCTTAAAACATGGGTTGATGACCCAGCATAACAGAGAATGTATTCACCCCGGCCCAACACATAGGCTGGGACCCTGAACTTTCAGGTAGCATTTGGCTTTGAAGGTCATGAGATCTTAGTCTACAAATGATGAGCCCCCTCCCGTGAGGCATAGCAAACGGAGCCAAAGTGCAACCCAGTTAAGCACCAGATCAAGCTTCCCTTCTTCAGTAGGGTATGGTTTGAAAACTGTGCATAGCTTCTGTTTGAAGCCAGACAAGAAAGGAAAGTCCATGAAACTCTCATTTCCAGTTAACTGGCAAGAAAAAGCCAAAGATAGAGATGAAGCTCAAGAGAGCTAGAGAGCCATCTGAAAAGAATGGTGACACCCTGCAACATCCTCATTATCTGATCTTGAAAACATCTCTGCGTGCATCCCAGCATGCAGCCAGCATCTGGGGGTGACAGTGACCCCTGCGCCCATTGGCAATCTGCACTGTCTCTGACATCTGTAATGTGAACCTCATTCTGTTGGGTTTGTGAAGCGGTGTCAACCCTGCAGAAGGAACCAACTGTGCCCTAACTCCCCCTGTCCCCTGGGGCCCCTAGCATTGCCCCATCTGCACCCCTCCTGTGGCTTCTGGTCCTAGGGAGCCCCCCTGCCCTGTCCTACCCTCACATGAAGTGCATATTTCTTCTCCTGGGGCAACTTCTCCACAGAGAGTACATGACATGCCCACTCTCCAGGCACGGGGAGATCCTGCCAAAGTAGCAAGTCAGTGTAAGGACATAAAGTGATGAATAGAATTTTAGATCCTGATGGTAGACAGTCTGCAAAATCCAAGGGAGAATGGAATTGGAGGGGACCAGGGATCAGGATGTGGGCATGGAGCTTCCCTGCCAAGGGGGTGGGGGAAGTCACAGGCTGGGGGATGCACAGGATGATCCATGGGCCCTGTGCAGCTACTGGGTCACCCCCTTCTGCATCTCAGCCTTTGGCTTTGAGCTCTGTGATCATCAAGATTTGCACAGTCTGTACTCTGGCTGGCAGAAGAAAGGACCCTTTGAAGACAATTGTTGACCCTTTGTGAGTGTAGGAAGGGGTAGGCTGGACACCCAGTCCAAGAGGAGCTAAAACTGGAGTCGAGGGGTGTGCAAGGAGTGGGTGTGAGGGTTGTGGGCAGTCACAGTCACGGCTGAGGTGGCTCTGTCTGTGGGGTGAGTGCCTCCCTGCAGGCACAGCACTGGACATATCAGAGATCCACATGAAAAGGAAAAGCTGGAAATGGCACTATGGTTCAAATGGTAGAGCATCAACCTTGAGCAAAAGAGCTCAGGGACAGTACCCAGGACCTGAGTTCAAGCCTCATGACTGTAAAAGAAAAAGAACCAGGACTATGAGAGGGAACCTGGTACTCTCTTGGTCTAATCAGACACAAGAAGAGGCCGGGATAGGCTGTGGAAAAACACAGAGAACATCTTCCCCCAGCTCATCCTGTCCTGTATGCAGGGACAGCCATGTAACTAGGGCTACGGTGAGATCATCGTCACCCCTGTGCTGCCATCTGAATTGTAGGCCTCTGTCCTGGCATGGGGTGTCCTGATGGCTGAGCAGGTGCCCTAACCCTAGATGGAGAGCAGCCACTGACTGTGGTAGCTAAGGAGAGATCTGTTCCATAGCTATCAGGCCACCCAGCATGGGAGCCATAAACACCCCTCACCCAGGTAGAGACCAATGGTTCTCCAGGTGCTACTAACAATGCCCCACCCCTAGCTCTGGGTACACGTGACATTCCCTCCACAAGGAGCAGGACAAAGTGAGGGATCAGGAAGCTGCCTATGGGCTTCAGATGATGGCCAGGCTGGCACTACAGATGGCCTCACTCTGTCACCACCTTCCCCTGCCTCCATCATTCCTCCATCATGCCTCTCTACCTCCCACCCATTAACCTTGGAAACCAATGAACTGGGCTCTCATCATTCCTCTCATCTCTTCACCCACCTTGCCATGCGTACATCCCTCTGTCACTTCCACCCCACACACATCCCACCACCAGCCACCCTGTAGCTTATGAGGATCCCAGAGGAAGCTCTTGGTGAAGGGCTTGTGACCACAAAACAGTTACTATCACCCACTCCGGCCTGATCCACCACAGAATAAGAACAGCCAAGCAGGCACACACTGCAGCAGAGTTGCTCTGCTGCCACCCTGATTTCTTCATGGCCAGGACTTGGCTCTCCTCAGCCTCCCAGCTCAGTAACCAGAACATAGTGCTTTCACAGAGCCATGGATTCCAGTCTCCATGGACACAATGAAATCAAGGTGATGCCAACTTCCCCATCTCTATATACTTCTAACTATGGGATGGGAGCTGAGGTTCTCTTCTGTGACTCCATCCGCTAAGAGGCTCATGCAGATTTCTATCCTTTGCTCATCATGGTGACTCTTTGGTTAACAAGTCACTGCTGGGCTTCCAGTTCACCACATATAGAACCCATACTCCAACACTTTTCTTAGAAGGACTGATGACTTTTAAATATTCTCTAGTTTTAAATTTCTAGTTCCTTCTCTCTTTCATTTATATATTTCCCTTCCTCACATACTTCCCTTTTTTTACCTTCCTTCTTTCATTCCTGGCCTTGAACTCAAGACCTGGAGCTTTTTCTTAGCTTTTCTTTGCTCAAGGTAGCACTCTAGCTCTTAAGCCACAGCTCTACTTCAATCTTTGTTCTTGCTCTAAACTGGGAGTAAGAGTCTCATGCATTTTTCCCTTTGCTGGGTTGGTTTTAAACCACAATACTAAGATCAGGATCCTGAATATGCCTCGGATTACAGGTATTATCTAATCAAAACAAATTCCTGATTTCTTTTTTAGACATAATTAGTTCTTTCAGGTGAGCCAGCAGCCACTCATGCAAGAGCATTGCAGGATCCCAGCATTCATCTTGTCTCCAGTCTTATTCCATCCATCTCACAATGGCCATTTAAAACACCCTGCTGCATGCCTGAAGTCGCAAGGAACGTTCTCAACGCCATGAGAAGCCCCCTTAAGCTCTGCCTCAGATATGCCCAGCCCCCATCCCACTTCCACATGAGCATTTGTTTAGGAGAAATTTCCTGAGTACATCATCATCTTTTCCTCACCATTCAAATTTCATCTTTGGAATCATTTCTCCCAGACAAAGAGGAACATGATCCATGGTTTGATAGCAGCTCCAGCTTCATAGTCCCAGCCACCAACACCCCCCCATTACCCTGCCAGACACCTGAATTCAAGAACAATATTTTCACTACCCCTGACTCTTATCAAATGTTTTAACTTATACAGTGCATTAAAATAATTTTACTAAATGGAATAAACACATGGCATCAAGCTTCAGAATCTTTGCACCTGAACTTTTAGTGAATAACAGACACACCAGCATTTCTGTAGCCAACAGAAATCTTAGCTTTGAGATTTCAGCATTCCTGGTATCCAAGTTTGGATGTGCTAACACTGCCCTTAATGGGGCACTTCAATCACACAATCCCACAACAATCAATGTCATTTGACATTCACTGGTAGGTGGTGCTAGGAAAAAGACTGATGTGCCAAATCCATGCTGGCTTGACCTATGCAGTCTTCAAACCTGGAGCAAGTGGGGCTCCTCTCTCCATGACACCTTTTGTGTACTACCCCAGGAGGACCTTTACCTTGAGACAAAATTATGAAGACTATCTCTACCAGCAAAGATTCCAGTGAGATGTGCCTACATGGATAAAGCTAAAATCTCACTAAAGTGAGGTTGTTGGCAGTGCTGGAGCATGAACTCAGGGCCTGGGCACTAAGCATTTGTACTCAAGACTAGCCCTTTACCACTGGAGCACAAACTCCATTCCCAGCTGTTTTTATTTTTGGTAGTAAGAATCTATCAGACTTTCCTGTTCTAGGTGACTTGGAATTTCCTTACTCAGATCTCAGCCTCCTGACCAGCCTGGATTAAAAGTGTGGATCAGCCATGCGCCACACCTGAGGACTTCTGCCAGCACATTTTTTCCCAAAAATTGGAAGAGGAAGATGAGGGAGGGTTGGGCTCATCCTGCCCTGCATATGAAGGAGAGCATCAGCGTCTGAACTTCATTCCCTGTTGTAGGCTGCTGGAGGAAAAGGAAGCAAATAGGCACAGGCTGGCAGCAGATGCCACAGAACAACTTGTGACCAAGACTCCCAGAGCAGGCCTCAGAATGGATGACAGAGTTGGATCTACCCAGTAACAGAGGCAGTGGTGACACCTGAAACTGCGCGTTTGAGCCTTTGCTGCTAGTAAACAGGGCCACCTATGTCTCAATGAGAAAGGTGAGATTTTGGTGGAGAAGGTGAGATTAAACATTATGTATCATGCAAGAAGACAGACTATAAGGGGTCTTTTATTATTCCAAGTGAAATTTTGGATTTCCTCTTCTGTTTCTTTAAAGAATGACATTGGGATATTGATGAATATTGCACTGAATTTGTAGATAGTCCTTATCAAGATTGCCATTTTTACAATATTACTTCTTCCAAACCAGGAGCATAGGTTTTTGCATTTCCTCAGTTCTGCGTTAATTTCCTTCTCCAGGGTTTATAGTTCCATCAAAAGCTGCTTTACATTCTAAGTTAATTCCTAGGTATTTTATTTTCTTTGATAGCAAAATGAGTTGCTATCCTGATTCTTGCCTCATTCCTCTCATTTGTTGCCATAAAGGAAGGCAGTTGACATTGAGGGTTAATTTTATACCCTGCTACCTTACCAAAGTTTTATATCAGCTCAAGCAGCTTCGGAGTAGAGTCTATAGGGTTCTTAAATACAGAATCATGTCATCTGTAAGGAGAGAAAGTTTCAGTTCCTCTTTCCCTTTTCCTCCTCACTCCAGTTAGAATGGCCAAGATGCAGAAATCTAATAACGTATGCTGGAGGGGATGTGGCCAGGAGGGATCACTACTACACTGCTGTTGGGATTGCAAACTCGTTCAACCACTATGGAAAGCACTATGGCAGTATCCCAAAAAGACTAAACATAGAGCTCCCCTGTGATCCAGCAATTTCACTACTTGCCAATCGTCCAGATAGGACATACTAAATTCACTAGAACAATAACATTTATCACAGCACTATTTATTATAGCAAAGGTATGGAACCAACCCAGATGCCCGTCAGTTGATGAGTAGATCAAATATGGTATTTTTACACAATGGAATTCTGTGCTTCTGTCAGAAAGAATGACATAGACGAATTTGTAAGGAAATAGAAAGACTGTAAAGTTTAGAAATTAGTTTCTGTCTCCTTCTCTCTCTCCTTCTCTATCTGTTTAAAATTTAGAAATTCCTGTTTCTCTCTCTTTCTCTTCTCTCTCTCTCTCTGTCTCTCTGTCTCTGTCTCTCTCTCTCTCTGTCTCTCTCTGTCTCTGTCTCTCTCTGTCTCTCTCTCTCTCTCTCTCTCTCTCTCTCTCTCTCTCTCTCTCTCTCTCTCTCTCTCTCTCTCTCTCTCTCTCCAATCCTTAGGCTTGAACTCAGAGCCTGAGCTAATTTTGGTCAAGGTTAGCACTCTACCATTTGAACCACAGTGCTGCTTCTGGCTTGCTCTTTTTACGTAGTATTGAGGAATCTAATCCAGGCCTTCATCATTGATAGGTTAGCACTCTACCACTAAGCCACACAGTCAGCTTTTAGAGGTTTCTGACAAAGGTTTTCCTACATGCTATTATTTCTTCTGTGAGTGCTCTTAATGCTTGCTGAAGGTTGACTTTGTTTAGAAGACTTACCCTAATGCTGCCATATACAGAGATTCTATATATAGCTAAATGTTTTTCATTACTCAGAATTTCTCTATTGTGTATGTTCTGAAATGTACTGAAGACTGACTTCTGATTAAAAGTCATTGCACATTTGTACTATTCATTAGTTTTCTTTTCTTCTATGGGAATCAGGTTTGTGGTGAACACAGAAGTATGCCTTCCAGGTCAAACACTTTCCACATTTGTAATATTCATAAGGTTTTTCTCTCCTATGTGCATTTTATACTTAGTCATGCGTTCATGATGGATTTTTCATATTCTTATATTCATACGATTTTTATCCTGTGTCTGTGTGGTATCATGCAAACTCAACTATGAGTTCTTCAAAAAAATTTCCCTTTCATTTCATTCATAGGATGCTATCCTGTGGGTGTTTAGTGATAAATCTTGACTTGTGCCTTCTGGGGAAAAGACTGAACATTTGCTACATTCATTAAGGGTTTTATCTTGTGTTGGTTCTGTGACACAAGCTGAGTTTTCTTCCACAGACTAAAAACTCTTTCCTATTTATTACATTGCTAAGGATTCTCATATGTGCGAACTCTCTTACGCTTCCTGAAATGTGAATACTGCACGAAAGACTTTCAACTTTGGTTATATTCCTAAGGTTTCTAATATGTGTGAATTCTGTTATGCCTCCTGTAATGTGACTTCCATCTGAAGGTCTTACCACATTTGATGCACTCGTACAGTTTCTCTCCTGTGTGTGTTGTCTGATGCAATTTGAGGGAAGACTTCCATTTGAAAGACATTCCACATCGGTTACATTCATAAGGTTTTTCTCCTGTTTGAATTGTCTTATGCATGTTGAGGTTTGGCTTCTGTGTGAAGGACTTTCCACATATGTTACACTCATAAGGTGTTTCTCCTGAGTATATTCTCTGATGAACATGGAGTTTTACCTTCCATTTGAAAGACTTTCCGCATTCACTACATGCATAAGTTTTCTCTCCTGTGTGTGTTCTATTATGCCCATCAAGACATGACTTCCACTTGAAGGTCTTTCCACATTTGTTGCACACATAAGGTTTCTCTCCTGTGTGTGTTCTTTGATGCAATTTGAGGGAAGATTTCTGTCGGAAAGACTTTACACATTGGTTACATTCATAAGGTTTCACTCCTGTGTGTATTCTCTGATGAACACGAAGTTTTCCCTTCCCTTGGAAAGACTTTCCACATTCATTACACTTATAAGATTTCTCTCCTGTGTGTGTTATTTGATGAACTCGAAGGTGTATCTTCTGGGTGAAAGACTTTTCACATTTGTTACATTCATAAGGTTTCTCTTCTGTGTGTCTTCTCTGGTGCAAAGTGAGGTATGATTTCAGTCTAAAAGTCTTCCCACATTTATCCCATTCATAAGATTTCTCTTCTGTGTGAGATCTCTGATGTGTGCTGAGAGCTGAATTCTGGGCAGAAATTTTATTACGTTCCTCATATTCATAATGTTTGTCTTCTCTTGGAGATCGAGGTTGGAGCGTCAGGTCTGACTTCTCAGAAATTAATTTTCACACTTGATGTACGCATCACATATCTCAGGATATTTGCTCTGAGGTATTGTAAGGCGTATTTCATTACTGAAAGATTTCTCACATTCACTACATGTATGAGGAGTCTCTCCTGTGTACATTTTCGGATGTGTAGTGATGGTCGGTGTTAAGTACAATATTTTTCATCACACAGTACATTTAGCAGTTTTCCTCCCTCCCTGAAGAATTTCTTGGGCAGGGAGAACAGAATTATGATACTGCAGATCTTTTGGACTGTCACAATCATGAATAAAATGCTCTGAATATCCGATGGATTTTTTAAGAACAGGAGACATACGAGATCTATATGCAGCATGCATCTCATCAGGCTTAGGAGACAGAAGCATGTTCTGACACTTAATGAACTCCTTAGTCCTCACCCCTAAGTTGTTACCGTTATTACTAAACAGCTCTGGATTATGTGTAGAGCTCAAATTTAAAGTTGTTGTTAATCTCACGTTTTCCTCCACTTCGATACTACTTGCAACTGCTACTTCACAAAGACATTCATGTGGACTTTCCTGGCAGGTCTTGAACACATTTTCCATTACCTGGACATCTAAAATGAGTCATAGAAAAAAAGACACAAACATACATGAGATACAAATATTCCTTACTGTAAAGGTAATGACTTTACTTTCCCATCCTAAGTGTTAGATATTTTAAAATTTAAAAGTGGAAATTGAATTGTGAGAAATATATGCTTTTCTCCCTAACATATTAAGAAAATGATATTTTACAATGACCAATAATGTTTTTCTGTGTTTTAGTCCTCTTTTTTTTGTATTTTTTAAATTGTAATTAGTAAAAGGGTTACATGATATTGGCCAGATAGAAGGTGCATTAATTCACATACATTGATACCCTTTCACATGTCTTGGTACCCGTATCCCTCCCCCCCCACACCCCCCACCCGTCTTGATTTTCCCCCCTTCCCTATCAAATTTCAAATATCCAAATACAAATAAATTCAATAAATCAGATGACAAAGTGAGATACTATACCAATATGAGATAACCAAGGGACAGGAAAGGAGTGCTCCAGTGGTGCAATCGGCTAGAGCGCGGTACTTATATAATAGTTCTCTTTTTATATCACAGGAAATATTTATTGAAATTACCCATCCATGTATTGCTACAGTTTTAAGCTGAGTACTACCTATAATATACCTGCAGCTGTTATTTTTCAAATACTGTTTTGTTTATACATTGAGGTATAGCTGCCTTTCTTTTATTTTTGAGAAATAATCTAAATATTGTGCTGTTTTGCATCTTTTTAAAACTTTCTTTTCTTTTCTTTTCTTTTTTTTGTAGTTCATAGGCCTCGGCCCTGTCCCTGAACACTTCAGCAGAAGACTATAACCCCTATCCTTGAGCTACAGCCCCACTTCCTCTTTTCAAGAGTTAACTACAGATAAGAGTCACAGGTCCTGAGTAGCAGATAGGATTACCTTACCCAGTTTCAATGCTGTTTGCTTATTAACCATTAAGTGAGGAACACGAATTTTTCTAGATTCAGCGGCCACAAGTTTGGTGTATATGTCTGTTTGCCTTTGATCCAAGCAAGAACGATTCTTGAGAGTAAGGACTTACACCTATATCCCTTCAGCTAAAACTTCTCACTAAAGTCTCAATTTAGGTATTTGTGGGAATTTTGAAATTTGTTTCTTTCCATTTGAAGTCTTATAAAAATTCCTTTTCTAACACTCCTGTCCCTTAGAACCATGGAAGACCAGAAAATCCCGAGCTCATTGTCTAGTTAATTTTCTTATGTTGATTGAAACTTTGTTGTTTTTTTTCCCTTCCATTCCTGGGTTTGAACTTAGGACCAAACCACTGTCCTTGGGTTTTCTCAAGACTAGAACCCTACCAATGAAGTCATTACTTCTGGCTTTTTCTATGTATGTGGTAATAAGGAATCAAACCTGTGTCTTTGTGCATGCTAGGCAAGCACTCTACCACTAGGCTCAATTTCTAGTGGAAAGGTCTGGTTCTGAATACCAGTCTCTTCCTACCAGCAAAAAGATATTATCCTTATCAGAGAATAATGCCCTGACTTATTCCTTGTTTGCGCAATCATTTATAGTCTTAGTTTTAAAGAAATGAAATATCATTCTTTTTTTCTTTCTTTCTTTCTTTCTTTCTTTCTTTCTTTCTTTCTTTCTTTCCTTCCTTCCCTCTTTCTTCCCTCTTTCTTCTTTCTTTCTTTCTTTCTTTCTTTCTTTCTTTCTTTCTTTCTTTCTTGTTTTGCAGTCATGGGACTTGAATTCTAGACCTGGCTGTTCTTCCTGAGCTCTTCAGCTCAAGGCTACTGCCCTATGTCTTTAGAATCAACCCCACTCCCCATTTTCTATTGGTTCATTGGAGAGAAGAGTCTAAGGTGTTTTTGTGATAGGTCAGTCTTTGAACCTTGATCCTCAGATCTCAGCCTCCTAAGTAGCTAGGATTACAGGCATGAGCCACGGGCTCATGGCTTTCTCATTTTATTTTGTTTCACACTGATTTCTACAGAGAAATCTAACTTTAACTCTACTGCCACATAGAATTCATCATATCACCCTATGATTCTTGGTGCCGGTGGTTTGGGCTAGCATGCACAAAGACCTGGTTCAGTTCCTTGGTACTACATACAAAGAAAAAGCCAGAAGTGGTGCTATGACTCAAGAGGTAGAGAGCTAGCCTTGAGAAAACCCAAGGACCATGCTCAGGCCCTGAGACCAAGCATAGGATTGGGAAAAGAAAATGATTCTTGATTCATTCACAAAGAATTCCATAGGTTCCACACAGGATTTAGGGAAACTAAGAATATTATTGCTCAGTACATCACAACATGAACTTACCAATGGGGCTCAGGCTCCAACATCAATATGAAGATGAATTCACTCACCTGTGATATTCTTTTCAGAGGAATTTCCTATCCAGAGTTCTGCACAGTGGTCTAGCTTGTCAATTAATACAGGTTTGGGAACATACGGCCCTGTAAATTAGAAACAGTAGAGAATTATTGCTTATGCTGTGTCATCATTTCTTTAAGTTCGCAGATATCCTACTCACAAGTTACCTATTAAATCTTTTTTCTCATTTCTCACTGGCTCCATGGTTGACTTTTCCCCAGCTCTGGATTCATTTTGTATGGCATAAACTTAGCTGTCTTGCTCAAGGCTAGAAAAATACCAGTTTGAGTCCCAGCTCCACTTACATGCATAGGTCTTCATGCATGCTAGGCAAGCACTCAACCACTAAGTCAAACTCTTGACACTCCACTAACATTTTTGAGGGGTTACTTGGAGTTATAGAGTTTCATGGCAATTTTTATGCCATTGCTGGCTTCAAATTAGAATTCTTAGATTTCTTCCTCCTGAATATTTTAAGATTACAGGCATGAAACATTGCACCTAGTGCCAGGTTTCCATTATAAACTCACTGTTTAGTGATTTGTAGATCCTATTTCCAATAATGATATATATTCTATTCTGGATTGTTTATCCACTTACAATTACTTTGTAAGTTTGGAATGTCGTCTCCATTAAAGGAAACATAATTTGGAACTGTTGTCAAAGTATCCTGAAGGTATCCTGAAGAATGAGTACAAAATTACCTTAGGTTTTCTTTAGAAAGTAATGATACTTCTCAGGGCCTGGAATCTTTCATTTAAATAGTATTGAAAGTTTGATAAACATTCACGTATCTACAAAATAACAAGGCACTTGGCCTTGCAAGTGAATTTGACTTTTGCTCTCCTAAGGACACCAGGTTGCTGTAGGTCTCCAGCATTACATCTCTGTACAGGGTTCTCTGAGCATTGTCCAGATGCTGCCACTCCTCCCAGCTGAAATCCACAGCTACATCATCAAATGACACCAGCTTCTGGAATGGCACATTTTCATCAAGTATTTAGCACTGAGTTATAAACACACCATGTCTGGAATTTTATTCTTTTTTTGGTGGAATTGTATTCCTTTACTTAAATGTTTAGACTTACATGAAATATTGACCTGAAAAGCTTAGGGATGGTGCCTAGGCCCAGAGTTCAAGTCCCAAGACCCACAAAAAAATAAAAAGGCAAGCCAGGTGTTGGTGGCTCACGCCTGTCATCCTAGCTACTCAGGAGACTGAGATCTGAGGACCATGGTTCAAAGCCAGCCTAGCACAAAATTCCATGAGACTCCTTTCCAATTACCCACCATAAAATGTTTAATGGCTTGTGGCATATCATGGTAGAGTAATTGTGGTATCGACAAAAATAAGTCGGGGGAGTAGATTTAGGTTATAAATGGAATTATTCCATTGAAAAGTAACTACATTATATGATGACATATGCTGGTACTGTGAGAATATTGCAAAATCTTAGGGTATCAAGTAATAATACTGTGAAGTACACCCAGAATGTTAATGTTCTATGTCTGGCATAATAATCACTTGGGGAAGAAACTTTTTTTTCTTTTTTTTGGCTGGGTGATTTGTAAGGCTTGAACTCTGGGCCTGGGCACTGTCCTGAGCTCTTCAACTCAAGGCTATCACCCTACCTATGAAGCTGCAGTGCCATTTCCCATATTCTAGTGGTTAACTGTAGATGAGAGTCTCATAGACTTTCTAATGCCCAGGCTGGCTTTGAACCAAATCTTTAGATATCAGCCTGATATCTGAGTAGCTAGGATTACAGGTAGAAGTCACTGCACCTGGCAAGAAATTTATTTCTTGCTGTTGTATACTACAAATTTACTGTATGTTTTACTTTTTCAAAAAGTCTGAGGATGACCTTTGTTCTGTATATAATGAGAAGAGGTGTAGGGAACTGTGAGCTGAAGAACTGAGGGGCAATACTCAGGGTAGGACAATAGCCTTAAACTAAAGAGCTCACTGCCCAAGGTCCAAGCCCCATGACTTTCCCCACTACCCCACAAAAAAAGGGAAAAAATTGGAGATTGGAGAGGATTTTCTAAAAAGAATATATAGAAATAGTAGTTCAAAATGTAGAAAGAAGTTCAATATTAACAGTCATGAGAAAAATTAAAATTACAATGAAATCATTACTTTAAATATGTTAATATAAATATAATTTTAAACAAAAAGATCCACATAGACACACACACACAAACACACACACACACACACATACAAAAAAACAACTTTCAAAGTCTAACTATTACTGGGAAGGTAGTGAGAAGAAGTGGAACTTTGGAATAGTTCTGCAAGGAA
This sequence comes from Megascapheus bottae, assembly GCF_031878675.1. Taxonomy (NCBI): domain Eukaryota; kingdom Metazoa; phylum Chordata; class Mammalia; order Rodentia; family Geomyidae; genus Megascapheus; species Megascapheus bottae. The sequence goes on from NW_028327649.1 coordinate 485,978, forward strand.
TATAAAACAATCAAAAATTGCGTGGAGAGTGCTAAAAAAGTAATACATATAGAATTACATAGAAATATGGTCCAACACTTCTATTTCTAGATTTGTACCTAATGGAAGAGAAAGCAGAGACTAGAACAAATATGTGGAGAATCCATTCACAACTATTAATAATAATCCAAAGATAGAAGTATGCAAAACAATGCATTGAAAAGGAAGAACATTTTACTATATTTTACAGATGAATCTTGATTGCAGTAAACTAAAAATACAGCAGTCATAAAGGAAGAGCTAGCGTATGTTTTCCCTTCCAGAGCTTCCAAGGATCAACAAACCCTTAGAGCCAAAAAGCAGGATGGTTCCAGAGAATGGAGTAGAGAGGAACAGGAGCTGAATGTTTAATGATTATACATGGAAGATGAAAATTGTTCTAGATGGGTAGAATGAAGAGAGAACTGTACCCTAAACAATGGTTATGTAGACACACAGGATGGGACACACCTATACTCCCTGATCTTGGGAAACTCAAGAAGGATTTCTAGCCAACCTGGATGCATGGAAAGATCTATCATAAAAACTAATGTGGAGGGGCTGGGAGTTTGGCATAGTTGTAGAGTGCTTGTATGAAGATGAAGGTTAAATTCCGCAGTACCACATACACAGAAAAAACCAGAAGTAGTGCTGTGGCTCAAGTAGAAGATCACTAGGCTTGAGGAAAGCTGAAGGACAGTGCTCAGACCGAGTTCCAGCAAAAGGGCTTGTTTAAAAAAAATCCAGAAAGCTGAGCATGATGGGGTGGTGGCTCACTTCTATAATCCTAGCTACTCAGGAGGCTGAGATCTGAGGATCAAGGTTTAAAGCCATCCTGGCACAAAAAGACCTGAGACTCTTATCTCCAATTTACTTTTAGAAAATGGGAAGTGGGGCTTGGCTCCAGGGTAAGGTGGTAGCCTGGAGCTGAAGAGCTCAGGGATAGGGCCCAGGCTGAGTTCAAGATCTATGACCCACCAAAAAAAAAAACAAAAAAACAAAAAATAATATGGAAAAATTTGGATTCTGTGAATTTTATCAGGCATATAAATGTCTTTTTTTGCTGTTGAAATAAATTGTTTGGAAACATTTTAAAAGTTTTTACCTAGAAATGTACACTACAAATGGAATTAATAACAAACACAAAATATGAAAAAGATACAAATTATCACAATATGGGTATTCTGCTTCTGTATCTTTCACTGACTCCTGTTCAAATGAGTCACATATTCTGACTCATTTCTCCCAGTCGATATATGCCACACATGTTAGCTTGTACTGAACTTCTTGGAAAATCAAAAGCAAATACTAAGCAAATGTGTGTTAGCTTTTGTCAACAGTGATATTTCAAATATAAATCCCTACTCATTGCATTATTTAATATCAATGCCGGAATCTAACTTACACTGGCAGAATCTTCAAACTTTTGAGAATCTTCAAAAGGGTGTGTAAATATTTAGGATCGTTATGTCTTCCTGGAGGAAAGATCCCGTTAGTGGTATATAGTAACCTTCTTTGTCTTTTCTTACTAATTTTAGTTTGAAGTCTATTTTATCTGATATGAGGATGGCAACTCCAGCCTGCTTATGGGGGCAGTTAGCTTGATAGAGTTTATTCCAACCTCTCACTTTCAAAAGATGATTGTTTTTGGGTAAGATGTGTCTCTTGAAGACAGCAGAACAATGGCTCTTGCTTTTTGATCCAACTAGACAGCCTATGCCGTTTAATTGGAGAGTTAAGTCCATTGATATTGAGAGTTAGGACTCAGAGATATTTATTAGTTCCTACCATTTTTAAAAGCTTTTAGTAGGGCCTGTGTCTTGACAGTTCTTGTGGTCCTTAGATGGTATGCTGTTTAGGTGCCATTTCTTTCCCTATATTGCATTTATTTTGGTTTTCTATGTATAGAGCATCTTTGAGAATTCTCTGTAGTGTTGGTTTTGTTTCGACATATTGTTGCAGCTTTTCCCTGGAATGGAATGTTTTTATTCTTCCTTCAGTTATGAATGAGAGCTTAGCTGGCTACAGTATTCTTGGTTGGTAGTTATTTGATTTAAGGGCATGACATATATGCTTCCAGTCACTTCATGCTTGCATGGTCTCTGCTGAGAAATCTGGGGTTATTCTGATTGGTTTGCCTTTATAGGTTACTGATCCCTTTTCCCTGGCTGCCTTTAGGATCTTTCCTTTCGTTTCTGTTGATCCAGTACGGATCACAATGTGGCGGTGGCATGTTCTTTTCTGGTCAGGTCTGTTTGGGGTTCTAAAAGCTTCTCGTACCTGGATGGGCCTGCCCTTCTGGATATTTGGGAAATTCTCTGAGATGATTCCCTGAAGTATATTTCCAATACCATTGACCTCTTTCTCCACGCCCTCCTCAATACCAACTAACCTTAAATTAGGCTTCCTAATTGCATCTTGTACCTCCTTAAGCGCTCTCTCATATTTCCTAGATTTGGATTGACTCATTTTCTGTTCTTTCTCTATAATAACTAAATTATCTTCAGCCCCGGAAATTCTCTCCTCTGCATTGTCTAACCTGCTATCAAAGCTATCTACTTTATTTTTCATCTCCTTTGCTTCTAATTGTTCATTTTTGCTGCCTTGCATCTCCTGATTTTGATCATGTATGGATTTCTTTATCTCCTTGATTTCCTTTTGAGTGGTTAGCTCAGTAGCTTTATATTCTTTGGACATTTGCTGGAGTTTGGTCACGTTTTGATTTGTGGATTCTATGAATTCATCCATCTTTCTTTGAAAAACCTTTATTATGACCTCCTTTATGGCTTCTTCTTTTTCACTTATCACCTTGTTTTTGCTTTCCTCTTGTTCAGCTATGGCTTCCTCCATTATCTCTTTCTTTATATTTTCACGTTTTCCATTAATGATGTTTATCAATTTCATTTGTGTAGCACTTGGAAGAGTCTGGTCTAGGTTTGCCAGTGACTGTTCCATTGTCTGTTTGCATTGGGTGGGTGATGTTGATTCTTGATTTGACATTTTTCTTGAGTTTCTTGTTCTGCCCATTTGAAAATGGGAGCAAGATTACTACTAAATACGATTATAGTTTTTCAGATATAACCAACCTAGACCTCTGTAGCTGGCAGACACTAGATGTTCACAAGTTTAATTGGTATTATCACTCTTTCTTTTTCTGCACTTACAGACCAGTCTAATACAACCACTCATAAGCGATTTATACCCCAAAAAATAAGCCTCTCAATCTATCTCTATTGTCCCTCTGAGCCTAGAGAATAATTAACCACCTACATATACAATATTGCTCAACAGCCATCAAGTGTAGATCGTGCATTATAAGGGTTGAAAGATGAGCAGAGGTCCAGAGATAGAAAAAAAGAATGAGAGAGGTCAGGGGAGGTACAAGAGGATTAACGTAGGAGTGTAAGAATATTGTAGTAAAGAAGAAAAGGTATAGCATAAGGATAACTGACCTAAGTTGGTAAGTAGGTAGCATATTTGAGTACAAAGTTTGGAAAGTATTAGAATAAAACATTTGTGTTGCTGAACGACTAGCTCTTAGTGCAACCAGTGCCCTCACAGTGGACCATGGGATGGATCTGTTTTTCTTGTCTACGTTGAGGGAAAGGGGTATTTCACAAGATGCAGAAGCGAAGATTTCAGAAGCAAATGCTGTGAGTGAATTAGCTCGTAAAAGCATTTTTATTTTCTTTTATCTTTCTGCCAGTCTTGGGGCTTGAATTCAGGGCCTGAGCACTGTCCTCGGGTTTTCTCAAGTCTAGCCCGCTGCCACTTGAACCACAGTGCCACATGTAGATTTTCTATCTATGTGATACTGAGCAATCAAACCCAGATCTTCATGGATGCTAGGCAAGCACTCTACCACTATGCCAAATTCTCAACCCTGACATAGTAATTATAAAGTCATCATCGTCATATCAAAATATCCTTTCTCCTACAAAGAATGAACACTTAACTGTGTGTAATGCTTTTTTTTAATTTCACTAATTCTTCTGTGTTTTTCCCTCTTGCATATTTTACACTTGACAGCAAAGCTTATCATCAGGAAAAAATTGATTAGGATACAGAAACCTAATAATATCCTAGTAGATTGACGTCAAAAATATGTGCAAGATGCCCTGTGTGTTTCACCTAGTGGTAGAGTACTTGACTACCAAGCAAAAAGGCTCAGGTTTGATTCCTCATTACCACATACATAGAAAACGCTGCAAGTGGTGCTGTGGCTCGGTGGGACAGCTAAAGCCTAAAGAAAGCCCAAGAACAATGTTCACACTCTGAGGTCAAGTCCCAAGACTAGCAAAAACAAAAAAAATTCGACAAGGGGCAAAATGCAGGCAGAGAAGGCACTGTGAAGCAAATGTTTTGTAAAGGATGAGGGCAATATTGACCCGTAATTTTGGATCTTACCTAAGAAAGGCTCCTTGAGCCTGAGACCAGACTGGTAGTTGGGCCTAGTGGAAGACATTGGGATTGGACAAATAAGGTGTGCTGTTTACTATATCCACATGTATATTGTGAGATTGGAGGAGATGTTCAGCCTCCAGTATGTCTTTGGTGAGGTCTTTAGTGAGCAAGGATCTTTGGTCATTGGGCCCTGAAAGGTGACCCTGCCTCCCTCACAATGGAACAGAATATGGAACCCTGGTAACCAAGCCACTGTAACTAACAACCAGCTCAAGCCAGCTCACTTGGCCTGTGGCTCAGGAGGAAGAAAGATGTTGCTGTGCTGTTGCCAAAGGTCAGGAAACTCGAGTCTCAGGCATGGAAGTTGTGGATGTCTTACTCGAAGATGTACAGGCTAGATCATTGCCAAGCCACAAATCCAGTATAACAGAACTTTCTCTAAGAAGAAGGCCAGGAAAATCCAGGGCAACCAGATGAGGTAAATTTCTAAGAAGAAATGTATTTGACCCCATCATCCTCCCCACACACTACAACTTTCTTTTTTTTCATTTTTTTATTGTAATTAGTAAAAGGGTTAGATGATATTTGCCACATAGAAGGTGCATTAATTCACATACATTGATACCCTTTCACATGTCTTGGTACCCATTTCCCTCCAACCCCCCACCCTCCACCCGTCTTGGTTTTCCCCCCTTCCCTATCAAATTTTAAATATCCAAATACAAATAAATTCAATATATAAGATATAGTGAGCTACTATACCAATATGGGATAACCAAGGGACAGCAAAGGAGATGAGAGACAACATAGTACATTAAGGACAACAATCATTCATTATATGGCTTTTGTGTCAATATCCTGGAGGTCCTTTCAATTAGCTTCACATTATATGGCCTTATATATGGCCTTTTGCTGTATTGATAATCTCTGATAGTAGAGCCCAAGGTTTCTACTGATTATGACGAATGAGGGAAACCACTGAGCCTAAGTTCCTTTGAGTCTGTCTTACTTCACTTAATATGATTTTTTCTAAGTCTTTCCATTTCCTAACAAATGGGGCGATGTCATTCTTTCTGACAGCAGCATAGAATTCCGTTGTGTACAAATACCACAACTTGTTGATCCACTCATCAACTGAGGGACATCTGGGTTGGTTCCATATCTTTACTATGGTGAATAGTGCTGCAATGAACATTGTTGTGCTAGTGGGTTTAGTATGCCCTTGTTTCTGGATTGTTGGGTAAATGCCAAGTAGTGGAATTCCTGGGTCATAGGGGAATTCTATGTTTATCCTTTTGAGGCACTGCCACACTGCTTTCTATAGTGGTTGAACGAGTTTGCACTCCCACCAACAGTGTAGTAGTGATCCCTCCTGGCCACATCCCCTCCAGCATCTGTTGTCATTCGTTTTCCTGATCCTGGCCATTCTAACTGGAGTGAGGTGGAATCTTAGAGTTGTTTTGATTTGCATTTCTTTTATGACCAGAGATGTGGAGCATTTCTTCATGTGTCTATAGGCCATTTTTGTTTCTTCTTCAGAGAAGACTCTCTTTAAGTCTTTGGCCTATTTTTAATGGGATGGGTGTTACTTTGGAGGTTAGTTTTGGAGTGATTCAATTTTTTGAGTTGTTGATATATTTTAGATATGAGGCCTTTGTCCGTTGTTTGGTTGGTGAAGATCTTCTCCCACTCTGTAGGCTTCCTGATTAGTTTACTAGCTATATCCGTTGCCATACAAAAGCTCTGCAGTTTAATGCAGTCCCACTTATCCAGCCTTTCTCTGATTTGTTGTGATTCTTGGTCCTTATTAAGAAAGTTTCGACCTGTGCCAAGGAGGCCTAGTGTATCTCCTATTCCTTCCTGTAAACTTTTCAGTGTGTCACCTTTTACCTCCAGGTCTTTGATCCATATGGAGTTAATTCTAGTGAAAGGTGACAAAGAAGGATCCAACTTTAGTTTTCTGCATGTGTTTAACCCGTTCTGCCAGCACAACTTGTTGAAGAGGCTATCTTTCTTCCATTCTATTTTTTTGGCTCCCTGGTCAAAGATTAGGTGGCCATAGGTCTGTGATTTAATATCTGGGTCCGCAGTTCTACTCCATTGGACATCAGGCCTGTTCTTGTGCCAGTACCAAGCTGTTTTGAGAATTATAGCTCTGTAATAGAGTCTTAAGTTTGGAATTGAAATTCCTCCAGCGCTGTTCTTTCTGCTAAGAAGTGTTTTTGCTATATGGGGTCTTTTATTATTCCATATGAAATTTTGAATTGCCTCTTCTATTTCTTTAAAGAATGACATTTGGATGTTGATTGGTATTACATTGAATTTGTAGATAGCCCTTGGCAAGATTGTCATTTTCACAATGTTGATTCTTCCAATCCAGGAGCATGGGAGGTTTTTCCATTTTTTTAGTTCTACTTTAATTTCCTTTTTTATGGTTTTAAAGTTTTCATCTAAACGGTCTTTACATTCTTAGTTAAGCTAACTGCTAGGTACTTTATTTTCTTTGAGGCTATTGTGAAAGGAATTTCTTTCCTGATTATTGCCTCGTTCCTCTCAGTGTTGGCGTAAAGTAAGGCAGTTGATTTGTGAGGGTTGATTTTATGGCCTGCTACCCTTCCTAAGCTTTGAATCAGCTCAAGGATCTTGGGAGTAGAGTCTATAGGATACTTTAAATACAAAATCATGTCATCTGCAAAGAGGGATAGTTTTATTTCCTCTTTCCCTACTTGGATCCCCTTTATGCTTGCTTCTTGCCTTATTGCACTGCCTAGGAATTCTAGTACTATGTTAAAAAGGAGTGGAGAGAGTGGGCATCCTTGTCTCGTTCCTGATTTTAGAGGGAATGGCTTTAGATTTTCACCATTAAGTATAATACTGGCAGTGGGTTTCTCATACACAGCCTTTATTACATTGAGAAATGTTCCATGGATTCCTAGTTTCTCCACATCTTTTAATATAAAGGGGTTCTGGATCTTGTCAAATGCCTTTTCCGCATCTATTGAGACAATCATGTGATTTTATCCCTGCTCCTGCTGATGTGTTGAATTATATTAATTGATTTGTGTATGTTGAACCAGCTTTGCCTCCCTTTGATGAATCCAGTTTGATCATAGTGTATAATTTTTTGATGAGTTGTTGTAGAAGGCTGGCCAGTATTTTGTTGAGAAGTTTTGCATCGATGTTCATCAAAGAAATGGGTCTATAGATCTCTTTCTTTGATGAATCTCTGTCTGGTTTGGGGATGAGGGATATACTGGCTTCACAGAATGAGTTTGGTAAAGAACCTTCATTTTCAGTTTCGTTGAAGAGCTTGAGGAGTATTAGTGTGAGCTCTGCTTTGAAGACCTTATAGAATTCAGCAGTGAATCCATCTGGCCCTGGGCTCTTTTTAAGTGGAAGTTGTCTTAATTCCATTTCTATTTCAGAGCTTGAAATAGGCCTGTTGAGTTGGGTTAGCTCTTCTTGGTTCAGTGTGGGTATGTTAATATTGTCTAGGAATTCATCCATTTCTTCTAGATTCTCAAATTTGTTGGCGTAAAGGCTTGAGAAGTATTCCCTCATGATATTCTGGATCTTGGTAATTTCTGTCGTGATATTACCATTTTCATCTGCGATTTTGTTTATTTCGATATGCTCTCTTCTTTTTTTGGTAAGATTTGCTAAGGGCCTGTCAATTTTGTTAATTCTTTCAAAGAACCAACTCCTTGTTTTGTTGATTCTTTCTGTAGTTTTTTTTATTCCAAATCATTTAATTCTGCTTTGATTTTAATAATTTGCTTTCTCCTAATGGGTTTAGGGTTGGTTTGTTGCTCTTTTTCCAGGAGGTTAAGGTGAGATATTAACTAGTTGGTTTGCCATTTTTCCAACTTGCTGTTGTAGGCACTCAGCGCTATAAATTTTCCTCTGAGTACTGCCTTTGTTGTGTCCCTAAGGAGTTGATATTTGTGTGCTCCTTATTGTTAAATTTCATAAACAGTTGGATATCTGTTCTGATCTCTTCGATTACCCATTGTTTTTGATTCAACAACGTGTTGTTCAGTCTCCATGAGTTACAGGGTTGTCTTTGGTGGAGATGTGTGTTCAGCTCCAATTTGATGCCTTTATGGTCTGAGAGTGTGCATGGAATAATTTCAGTGTTTCTGAATCTGTCCAGGTTTGCTTTATGACCTGTGGTCTATTTTGGAAAATGTTCCATGTGCTGCTGAGAAAAACATATATTGTGTTGTTACTGGGTGGAATATTCTGCAGATGTCTGTTACATCTAGTCGGTCTATATAGTTGTTCAGTTCTAAGGTTTCTCTGTTGAGTTTTTGCCTTGTTGATCTGTCCATAGGTGAGAGTCGTGTGTTAAACTCACCAACAATCACTGTATTTCGATCTATGTATGTTTTCAGTGTAAGTAAAGTTTGCTTGATGAAGTTTGGAGCTCCGGGATTGGGTGTGTAAATATTTAGGATCGTTATGTCTTCCTGGAGGAAAGATCCCTTTAGTAGTATGTAGTAACCTTCTTTGTCTTTTCTTACTAATTTTAGTTTGAAGTCTATTGTATCTGATATGAGGATGGCAACTCCAGCCTGTTTATGGGGGCAGTTAGCTTGATAGAGTTTATTCCAACCTCTCACTTTCAAAAGATGATTGTTTTTAGGTAAGATGTGTCTCTTGAAGACAGCAGAACGATGGCTCTTGCTTTTTGTTCCAACTAGACAGAATATGCCGTTTAATTGGAGAGTTAAATCCATTGATATTGAGAGTTAGGATTGAGAGATATTTATTAGTTCCTACCATTTTTAAAAGCTTTTAGTAGGGCCTGTGTCTTGAAAGTTCTTGTGGTCCTTAGATGGTATGCTGTTTAGGTGCCATTTCTTTCCACATAATGCATTTATTTTGGTTTTGTATGTATAGAGCATCGTTGAGAATTCTCTGTAGTGTTGGTTTTGTTTCGACATATTGTTGCAGCTTTTCCCTGGAATGGAATGTTTTATTGTTCCCTCAGTTTGAATGAGAGGTTAGCTGGCTACAGTATTCTTGGTTGGTAGTTATTTGATTTAAGGGCATGACATATATGCTTCCAGTCACTTCGTGCTTGCATGGTCTCTGCTGAGAAATCTGGGGTTATTCTGATTGGTTTGCCTTTATAGGTACTGATCCCTTTTCCCTGGCTGCCTTTAGGATCTTTCCTTTCGTTTCTATTGATCCAGTTCGTATCACAATGTGGCGGTGGCATGTTCTTTTCTGGTCAGGTCTGTTTGGGGTTCTAAAAGCTTCTCGTATCTGGATGGGCCTGCCCTCTGGATATTTGGGAAATTCTCTGAGATGATTCCCTGAAGTATATTTCCAATACCATTGACCTCTTTCTCCACGCCCTCCTCAATACCAACTAGCCTTAAATTAGGCTTCCTAATTGTATCTTGGACCTCCTGAGGCGCTCTCTCATATTTCCTAGATTTGGATTGACTCATTTTCTGTTCTTTCCCTATAATAACTAAATTATATTCAGCCCCGGAAATTCTCTCCTCTGCATTGTCTAACCTGCTATCAAAGCTATCTACTTTATTTTTCATCTCCCTCGCTTCTAATTGCTCACTTTTGATGCCTTGCGTTTCTTGTTTTTGAACATGTATGGATTTCTTTATCTCCTTGATTTCCTTTTGAGTGGTTAACTCAGTAGCTTTATTTTCTTTGGACATTTGCTGTAGTTTCGTCACGTTTTTATTTGTGGATTCTATGAATTCATCTATCTTTCTTTGAAAAACCTTTATTATGGCCTCCTTTATGGCTTCTTCTTTTTCACTTATCACCTTGTTTTTACTTTCCTCTTGTTCAGTTATGGCTTCCTCCATTATCTCTTTCTTTATATTTTTACATTTTCCATTAATGATGTTTATCAATTGCATTTGTGTAGCACTTGGAAGACTCTCCTCTAGGTTTGCCTGTGACTGTTCCATTGTCTATTTACATTGGGTGGGGGATGTTGTTTCTTGATTTGACATTTTTCATGAGTTTCTTGTTCTGCCCATTTGAAAATGGGAGCAAGATTACTACTAAATATGATTATAGTTTTTCAGATATAACCAACCTAGACCTCTGTAGCTGGCAGACACTAGATGTTCACAAGTTTAATTGGTATTATCACTCTTTCTTTTTCTGCACTTACAGACCAGTCTAATACAACCACTCATAAGCGATTTATACCCCAAAAAATAAGCCTCTCAATCTATCTCTATTGTCCCTCTGAGCCTAGAGAATAATTAACCACCTACATATACAATATTGCTCAACAGCCATCAAGTGTAGATCGTGCATTATAAGGGTTGAAAGATGAGCAGAGGTCCAGAGATAGAAAAAAAGAATGAGAGAGGTCAGGGGAGGTACAAGAGGATTAACGTAGGAGTGTAAGAATATTGTAGTAAAGAAGAAAAGGTATAGCATAAGGATAACTGACCTAAGTTGGTAAGTAGGTAGCATATTTGAGTACAAAGTTTGGAAAGTATTAGAATAAAACATTTGTGTTGCTGAACGACTAGCTCTTAGCGCAACCAGTGCCCTCACAGTGGACCATGGGATGGATCTGTTTTTCTTGTCTACGTTGAGGGAAAGGGGTATTTCACAAGATGCAGAAGCGAAGATTTCAGAAGCAAATGCTGTGAGTGAATTAGCTCGTAAAAGCATTTTTATTTTCTTTTATCTTTCTGCCAGTCTTGGGGCTTGAATTCAGGGCCTGAGCACTGTCCTCGGGTTTTCTCAAGTCTAGCCCGCTGCCACTTGAACCACAGTGCCACATGTAGATTTTCTATCTATGTGATACTGAGCAATCAAACCCAGATCTTCATGGATGCTAGGCAAGCACTCTACCACTATGCCAAATTCTCAACCCTGACATAGTAATTATAAAGTCATCATCGTCATATCAAAATATCCTTTCTCCTACAAAGAATGAACACTTAACTGTGTGTAATGCTTTTTTTTAATTTCACTAATTCTTCTGTGTTTTTCCCTCTTGCATATTTTACACTTGACAGCAAAGCTTATCATCAGGAAAAAATTGATTAGGATACAGAAACCTAATAATATCCTAGTAGATTGACGTCAAAAATATGTGCAAGATGCCCTGTGTGTTTCACCTAGTGGTAGAGTACTTGACTACCAAGCAAAAAGGCTCAGGTTTGATTCCTCATTACCACATACATAGAAAACGCTGCAAGTGGTGCTGTGGCTCGGTGGGACAGCTAAAGCCTAAAGAAAGCCCAAGAACAATGTTCACACTCTGAGGTCAAGTCCCAAGACTAGCAAAAACAAAAAAAATTCGACAAGGGGCAAAATGCAGGCAGAGAAGGCACTGTGAAGCAAATGTTTTGTAAAGGATGAGGGCAATATTGACCCGTAATTTTGGATCTTACCTAAGAAAGGCTCCTTGAGCCTGAGACAAGACTGGTAGTTGGGCCTAGTGGAAGACATTGGGATTGGACAAATAAGGTGTGCTGTTTACTATATCCACATGTATATTGTGAGATTGGAGGAGATGTTCAGCCTCCAGTATGTCTTTGGTGAGGTCTTTAGTGAGCAAGGATCTTTGGTCATTGGGCCCTGAAAGGTGACCCTGCCTCCCTCACAATGGAACAGAATATGGAACCCTGGTAACCAAGCCACTGTAACTAACAACCAGCTCAAGCCAGCTCACTTGGCCTGTGGCTCAGGAGGAAGAAAGATGTTGCTGTGCTGTTGCCAAAGGTCAGGAAACTCGAGTCTCAGGCATGGAAGTTGTGGATGTCTTACTCGAAGATGTACAGGCTAGATCATTGCCAAGCCACAAATCCAGTATAACAGAACTTTCTCTAAGAAGAAGGCCAGGAAAATCCAGGGCAACCAGATGAGGTAAATTTCTAAGAAGAAATGTATTTGACCCCATCATCCTCCCCACACACTACAACTTTCTTTTTTTTCATTTTTTTATTGTAATTAGTAAAAGGGTTAGATGATATTTGCCACATAGAAGGTGCATTAATTCACATACATTGATACCCTTTCACATGTCTTGGTACCCATTTCCCTCCAACCCCCCACCCTCCACCCGTCTTGGTTTTCCCCCCTTCCCTATCAAATTTTAAATATCCAAATACAAATAAATTCAATATATAAGATATAGTGAGCTACTATACCAATATGGGATAACCAAGGGACAGCAAAGGAGATGAGAGACAACATAGTACATTAAGGACAACAATCATTCATTATATGGCTTTTGTGTCAATATCCTGGAGGTCCTTTCAATTAGCTTCACATTATATGGCCTTATATATGGCCTTTTGCTGTATTGATAATCTCTGATAGTAGAGCCCAAGGTTTCTACTGATTATGACGAATGAGGGAAACCACTGAGCCTAAGTTCCTTTGAGTCTGTCTTACTTCACTTAATATGATTTTTTCTAAGTCTTTCCATTTCCTAACAAATGGGGCGATGTCATTCTTTCTGACAGCAGCATAGAATTCCGTTGTGTACAAATACCACAACTTGTTGATCCACTCATCAACTGAGGGACATCTGGGTTGGTTCCATATCTTTACTATGGTGAATAGTGCTGCAATGAACATTGTTGTGCTAGTGGGTTTAGTATGCCCTTGTTTCTGGATTGTTGGGTAAATGCCAAGTAGTGGAATTCCTGGGTCATAGGGGAATTCTATGTTTATCCTTTTGAGGCACTGCCACACTGCTTTCTATAGTGGTTGAACGAGTTTGCACTCCCACCAACAGTGTAGTAGTGATCCCTCCTGGCCACATCCCCTCCAGCATCTGTTGTCATTCGTTTTCCTGATCCTGGCCATTCTAACTGGAGTGAGGTGGAATCTTAGAGTTGTTTTGATTTGCATTTCTTTTATGACCAGAGATGTGGAGCATTTCTTCATGTGTCTATAGGCCATTTTTGTTTCTTCTTCAGAGAAGACTCTCTTTAAGTCTTTGGCCTATTTTTAATGGGATGGGTGTTACTTTGGAGGTTAGTTTTGGAGTGATTCAATTTTTTGAGTTGTTGATATATTTTAGATATGAGGCCTTTGTCCGTTGTTTGGTTGGTGAAGATCTTCTCCCACTCTGTAGGCTTCCTGATTAGTTTACTAGCTATATCCGTTGCCATACAAAAGCTCTGCAGTTTAATGCAGTCCCACTTATCCAGCCTTTCTCTGATTTGTTGTGATTCTTGGTCCTTATTAAGAAAGTTTCGACCTGTGCCAAGGAGGCCTAGTGTATCTCCTATTCCTTCCTGTAAACTTTTCAGTGTGTCACCTTTTACCTCCAGGTCTTTGATCCATATGGAGTTAATTCTAGTGAAAGGTGACAAAGAAGGATCCAACTTTAGTTTTCTGCATGTGTTTAACCCGTTCTGCCAGCACAACTTGTTGAAGAGGCTATCTTTCTTCCATTCTATTTTTTTGGCTCCCTGGTCAAAGATTAGGTGGCCATAGGTCTGTGATTTAATATCTGGGTCCGCAGTTCTACTCCATTGGACATCAGGCCTGTTCTTGTGCCAGTACCAAGCTGTTTTGAGAATTATAGCTCTGTAATAGAGTCTTAAGTTTGGAATTGAAATTCCTCCAGCGCTGTTCTTTCTGCTAAGAAGTGTTTTTGCTATATGGGGTCTTTTATTATTCCATATGAAATTTTGAATTGCCTCTTCTATTTCTTTAAAGAATGACATTTGGATGTTGATTGGTATTACATTGAATTTGTAGATAGCCCTTGGCAAGATTGTCATTTTCACAATGTTGATTCTTCCAATCCAGGAGCATGGGAGGTTTTTCCATTTTTTTAGTTCTACTTTAATTTCCTTTTTTATGGTTTTAAAGTTTTCATCTAAACGGTCTTTACATTCTTAGTTAAGCTAACTGCTAGGTACTTTATTTTCTTTGAGGCTATTGTGAAAGGAATTTCTTTCCTGATTATTGCCTCGTTCCTCTCAGTGTTGGCGTAAAGTAAGGCAGTTGATTTGTGAGGGTTGATTTTATGGCCTGCTACCCTTCCTAAGCTTTGAATCAGCTCAAGGATCTTGGGAGTAGAGTCTATAGGATACTTTAAATACAAAATCATGTCATCTGCAAAGAGGGATAGTTTTATTTCCTCTTTCCCTACTTGGATCCCCTTTATGCTTGCTTCTTGCCTTATTGCACTGCCTAGGAATTCTAGTACTATGTTAAAAAGGAGTGGAGAGAGTGGGCATCCTTGTCTCGTTCCTGATTTTAGAGGGAATGGCTTTAGATTTTCACCATTAAGTATAATACTGGCAGTGGGTTTCTCATACACAGCCTTTATTACATTGAGAAATGTTCCATGGATTCCTAGTTTCTCCACATCTTTTAATATAAAGGGGTTCTGGATCTTGTCAAATGCCTTTTCCGCATCTATTGAGACAATCATGTGATTTTATCCCTGCTCCTGCTGATGTGTTGAATTATATTAATTGATTTGTGTATGTTGAACCAGCTTTGCCTCCCTTTGATGAATCCAGTTTGATCATAGTGTATAATTTTTTGATGAGTTGTTGTAGAAGGCTGGCCAGTATTTTGTTGAGAAGTTTTGCATCGATGTTCATCAAAGAAATGGGTCTATAGATCTCTTTCTTTGATGAATCTCTGTCTGGTTTGGGGATGAGGGATATACTGGCTTCACAGAATGAGTTTGGTAAAGAACCTTCATTTTCAGTTTCGTTGAAGAGCTTGAGGAGTATTAGTGTGAGCTCTGCTTTGAAGACCTTATAGAATTCAGCAGTGAATCCATCTGGCCCTGGGCTCTTTTTAAGTGGAAGTTGTCTTAATTCCATTTCTATTTCAGAGCTTGAAATAGGCCTGTTGAGTTGGGTTAGCTCTTCTTGGTTCAGTGTGGGTATGTTAATATTGTCTAGGAATTCATCCATTTCTTCTAGATTCTCAAATTTGTTGGCGTAAAGGCTTGAGAAGTATTCCCTCATGATATTCTGGATCTTGGTAATTTCTGTCGTGATATTACCATTTTCATCTGCGATTTTGTTTATTTCGATATGCTCTCTTCTTTTTTTGGTAAGATTTGCTAAGGGCCTGTCAATTTTGTTAATTCTTTCAAAGAACCAACTCCTTGTTTTGTTGATTCTTTCTGTAGTTTTTTTTATTCCAAATCATTTAATTCTGCTTTGATTTTAATAATTTGCTTTCTCCTAATGGGTTTAGGGTTGGTTTGTTGCTCTTTTTCCAGGAGGTTAAGGTGAGATATTAACTAGTTGGTTTGCCATTTTTCCAACTTGCTGTTGTAGGCACTCAGCGCTATAAATTTTCCTCTGAGTACTGCCTTTGTTGTGTCCCTAAGGAGTTGATATTTGTGTGCTCCTTATTGTTAAATTTCATAAACAGTTGGATATCTGTTCTGATCTCTTCGATTACCCATTGTTTTTGATTCAACAACGTGTTGTTCAGTCTCCATGAGTTACAGGGTTGTCTTTGGTGGAGATGTGTGTTCAGCTCCAATTTGATGCCTTTATGGTCTGAGAGTGTGCATGGAATAATTTCAGTGTTTCTGAATCTGTCCAGGTTTGCTTTATGACCTGTGGTCTATTTTGGAAAATGTTCCATGTGCTGCTGAGAAAAACATATATTGTGTTGTTACTGGGTGGAATATTCTGCAGATGTCTGTTACATCTAGTCGGTCTATATAGTTGTTCAGTTCTAAGGTTTCTCTGTTGAGTTTTTGCCTTGTTGATCTGTCCATAGGTGAGAGTCGTGTGTTAAACTCACCAACAATCACTGTATTTCGATCTATGTATGTTTTCAGTGTAAGTAAAGTTTGCTTGATGAAGTTTGGAGCTCCGGGATTGGGTGTGTAAATATTTAGGATCGTTATGTCTTCCTGGAGGAAAGATCCCTTTAGTAGTATGTAGTAACCTTCTTTGTCTTTTCTTACTAATTTTAGTTTGAAGTCTATTGTATCTGATATGAGGATGGCAACTCCAGCCTGTTTATGGGGGCAGTTAGCTTGATAGAGTTTATTCCAACCTCTCACTTTCAAAAGATGATTGTTTTTAGGTAAGATGTGTCTCTTGAAGACAGCAGAACGATGGCTCTTGCTTTTTGTTCCAACTAGACAGAATATGCCGTTTAATTGGAGAGTTAAATCCATTGATATTGAGAGTTAGGATTGAGAGATATTTATTAGTTCCTACCATTTTTAAAAGCTTTTAGTAGGGCCTGTGTCTTGAAAGTTCTTGTGGTCCTTAGATGGTATGCTGTTTAGGTGCCATTTCTTTCCACATAATGCATTTATTTTGGTTTTGTATGTATAGAGCATCGTTGAGAATTCTCTGTAGTGTTGGTTTTGTTTCGACATATTGTTGCAGCTTTTCCCTGGAATGGAATGTTTTATTGTTCCCTCAGTTTGAATGAGAGGTTAGCTGGCTACAGTATTCTTGGTTGGTAGTTATTTGATTTAAGGGCATGACATATATGCTTCCAGTCACTTCGTGCTTGCATGGTCTCTGCTGAGAAATCTGGGGTTATTCTGATTGGTTTGCCTTTATAGGTACTGATCCCTTTTCCCTGGCTGCCTTTAGGATCTTTCCTTTCGTTTCTATTGATCCAGTTCGTATCACAATGTGGCGGTGGCATGTTCTTTTCTGGTCAGGTCTGTTTGGGGTTCTAAAAGCTTCTCGTATCTGGATGGGCCTGCCCTCTGGATATTTGGGAAATTCTCTGAGATGATTCCCTGAAGTATATTTCCAATACCATTGACCTCTTTCTCCACGCCCTCCTCAATACCAACTAGCCTTAAATTAGGCTTCCTAATTGTATCTTGGACCTCCTGAGGCGCTCTCTCATATTTCCTAGATTTGGATTGACTCATTTTCTGTTCTTTCCCTATAATAACTAAATTATATTCAGCCCCGGAAATTCTCTCCTCTGCATTGTCTAACCTGCTATCAAAGCTATCTACTTTATTTTTCATCTCCCTCGCTTCTAATTGCTCACTTTTGATGCCTTGCGTTTCTTGTTTTTGAACATGTATGGATTTCTTTATCTCCTTGATTTCCTTTTGAGTGGTTAACTCAGTAGCTTTATTTTCTTTGGACATTTGCTGTAGTTTCGTCACGTTTTTATTTGTGGATTCTATGAATTCATCTATCTTTCTTTGAAAAACCTTTATTATGGCCTCCTTTATGGCTTCTTCTTTTTCACTTATCACCTTGTTTTTACTTTCCTCTTGTTCAGTTATGGCTTCCTCCATTATCTCTTTCTTTATATTTTTACATTTTCCATTAATGATGTTTATCAATTGCATTTGTGTAGCACTTGGAAGACTCTCCTCTAGGTTTGCCTGTGACTGTTCCATTGTCTATTTACATTGGGTGGGGGATGTTGTTTCTTGATTTGACATTTTTCATGAGTTTCTTGTTCTGCCCATTTGAAAATGGGAGCAAGATTACTACTAAATATGATTATAGTTTTTCAGATATAACCAACCTAGACCTCTGTAGCTGGCAGACACTAGATGTTCACAAGTTTTGATTGGTATTATCACTCTTTCTTTTTGTGCACTTACAGACCAGTCTAATACAACCACTCATAAGCGACTTATACCCCAAACAATAAGCCTCTCAATCTATCTCTATTGTCTGTAAGTCCCTCTGAGCCTAGAGAATAATTAACCACCTACATATACAATATTGCTCAACAGCCATCAAGTGTAGATGCGTGCAGTATAAGGGTTGAAAGACGAGCAGAGGTCCAGAGATAGAAAAAAAGAATGAGAGAGGTCAGGGGAGGTACAAAAGGATTAACGTAGGAGTGTAAGAATATTGTAGTCATGAAGAAAATGTATAGCATAAGGAAAACTGACCTAAGTTGGTAAGTACGTAGCATATTTGAGTACAAAGTTTGGAAAGTATTAGAATAAAACTTATGTGTTGCTGCACGACTAGCTCTTAGCCCAACCAGTGGCCCCACAGTGGACCATGGGATGGATCTGTTTTCTTGTCTACGTTGAGGGAAAGGGGTATTTCACAAGATGCAGAAGCGAAAATTTCAGAAGCAAATGCTGTGAGTGAATTAGCTCATAAAAAGCATTTTTATTTTCTTTTATCTTTCTGCCAGTCTTGGGGCTTGAATTCAGGGCCTGAGCACTGTCCTCGGGTTTTCTCAAGTCTAACCCTCTGCCACTTGAGCCACAGTGCCACATGTAGATTTTCTATCTATGTGATACTGAGCAATAAACCCAGATCTTCATGGATGCTAGGCAAGCACTCTACCACTATGCCAAACTCTCAAACCTGACATAGGAATTATAAAGTCATCATCATCATCATCATATCCAAATATCTTTTCTCCTACAAAGAATGAACACTTAACTGTGTCTAATGCTTTTTTTTAATTTCACTAATTCTTCTGTGTTTTTCCCTCTTGCATTTTTTACACTTGACAGCAAAGCTAATCATCAGGAAAAAATTGATTAGGATACAGAAACCTAATAATATCCTAGTAGATTGACGTCAAAAATATGTGCAAGATGCCCTGTGTGTTTCACCTAGTGGTAGAGTACTTGGCTACCAAGCAAAAAGGCTCAGGTTTGATTCCTCATTACCACATACATAGAAAACGCTGCAAGTGGTGCTGTGGCTCGGTGGGACAGCTAAAGCCTAAAGAAAGCCCAAGAACAATGTTCACACTCTGAGGTCAAGTCCCAAGACTAGCAAAAACAAAAAAAATTCGACAAGGGGCAAAATGCAGGCAGAGAAGGCACTGTGAAGCAAATGTTTTGTAAAGGATGAGGGCAATATTGACCCTTAAGTTTGGATCTTACCTAAGAAAGGCTCCTTGAGCCTGAGACCAGACTGGTAGTTGGGCCTAGTGGAAGACATTGGGATTGGACAAATAAGGTGTGCTGTTTACTACATCCACATGTATATTGTGAGATTGGAGGAGATGTTCAGCCTCCAGTATGTCTCTGGTGAGGTCTTTTGTGAGCAAGGATCTTTGGTCATTGGGCCCTGAAAGGTGACCCTGCCTCCCTCACAATGGAACAGAATATGGAACCCTGGTAACCAAGCCACTGTAACTAACAACCAGCTCAAGCCAGCTCACTTGGCCTGTGGCTCAGGAGGAAGAAAGATGTTGCTGTGCTGTTGCCAAAGGTCAGGAAACTCGAGTCTCAGGCATGGAAGTTGTGGATGTCTTACTCGAAGATGTACATGCTAGATCATTGCCAAGCCACAAATCCAGTATAACAGAACTTTCTCTAAGAAGAAGGCCAGGAAAATCCAGGGCAACCAGATGAGGTAAATTTCTAAGAAGAAATGTATTTGACCCCATCATCCTCCCTACACACTACAACTTTCTTTTTTTTCATTTTTTTATTGTAATTAGTAAAAGGGTTAGATGATATTTGCCAGATAGAAGGTGCATTAATTCACATACATTGATACCCTTTCACATGTCTTGGTACCCATTTCCCTCCAACCCTACACCCCCCACCCGTCTTGGTTTTCCCCCCTTCCCTATCAAATTTCAAATATCCAAATACAAATAAATTCAATATATAAGATAAAGTGAGATACTATACCAATATGGGATAACCAAGGGACAGCAAAGGAGATGAGAGACAACATAGTACATTAAGGACAACAATCATTCATTACATGGCTTTTGTGTCAATATCCTGGAGGTCCTTTCAATTAGCTTCACATTATATGGCCTTATATATGGCCTTTTGCTCTATTGACAATCTCTGCTAGTAGAGCCCAAGGTTTCTACTGATTATGACGAATGAGGGAAACCAATGAGCCTAAGTTCCTTTGAGTCTGTCTTACTTCACTTAATATGATTTGTTCTAAGTCTTTCCATTTTCTAAAAAATGGGGCGATGCCATTCTTTCTGACAGCAGCATAGAATTCCGTTGTGTACAAATACCACAACTTGTTGATCCACTCGTCAACTGAGGGACATCTGGGTTGGTTCCATATCTTTGCTATGGTGAATAGTGCTGCAATGAACATTTTGTGCTAGTGGGTTTAGTATGCCCTTGTTTCTGGATTGTTGGGTAAATGCCAAGTAGTGGAATTGCTGGGTCATAGTGGAGTTCTATGTTTAGCCTTTTGAGGCACTGCCACACTGCTTTCCATAGTGGTTGAACGAGTTTGTACTCCCACCAACAGTGTAGTAGTGATCCCTCCTGGCCGCATCCCCTCCAGGATCTGTTGCCATTCGTTTTCCTCATCCTGGCCGTTCTAACTGGAGTGAGGTGGAATCTTAGAATTGTTTTGATTTGCATTTCTTTTATGACCAGAGATGTGGAGCATTTCTTCATGTGTCTATAGGCCATTTTTGTTTCTTCTTCAGAGAAGACTCTCTTTAAGTCTTTGGCCCATTTTTAATGGGATGGGTGTTACTTTGGAGGTTAGTTTTGGAGTGATTCAATTTTTTGAGTTGTTGATATATTTTAGATATGAGGCCTTTGTCCGTTGTTTGGTTGGTGAAGATCTTCTCCCACTCTGTAGGCTTCCTGATTAGTTTACTAGCTATATCCGTTGCCATACAAAAGCTCTGCAGTTTAATGCAGTCCCACTTATCCAGCCTTTCTCTGATTTGTTGTGATTCTTGGTCCTTATTAAGAAAGTTTCGACCTGTGCCAAGGAGGCCTAGTGTATCTCCTATTCCTTCCTGTAAACTTTTCAGTGTGTCAGCTTTTACATCCAGGTCTTTGATCCATTTGGAGTTAATTCTAGTGCAAGGTGACAAAGAAGGATCCAACTTCAGTTTTCTGCAGGTGTTTAACCCGTTCTGCCAGCACAACTTGTTGAAGAGGCTATCTTTCTTCCATTCTATTTTTTTGGCTCCCTGGTCAAAGATTAGGTGGCCATAGGTCTGTGGTTTAATATCTGGGTCCGCAGTTCTACTCCATTGGACTTCAGGCCTGTTCTTGTGCCAGTACCAAGCTGTTTTGAAAATTATAGCTCTGTAATAGAGTCTTAAGTTTGGAATTGAAATTCCTCCAGCGCTGTTCTTTCTGCTAAGAAGTGTTTTTGCTATACGGGGTCTTTTATTATTCCATATGAAATTTTGAATTGCCTCTTCTATTTCTTTAAAGAATGACATTGGGATGTTGATTGGTATTACATTGATTTTGTAGATACCCCTTGGCAAGATTGTCATTTCCACAATGTTGATTCTTCCAATCCAGGAGCATGGGAGGTTTTTCCATTTCCTTAGTTCTGCTTTAATTTCCTTTTTTATGGTTTTAAAGTTTTCATCTATACGGTCCTTTACATTCTTAGTTAAGCTAATTGCTAGGTACTTTATTTTCTTTGAGGCTATTGTGAAAGGAGTTTCTTTCCTGATTATTGCCTCGTTCCTCTCAGTGTTGGCGTAAAGGAAGGCAGTTGATTTGTGAGGGTTGATTTTATGGACTGCTACCCTTCCAAAGCTTTGAATCAGCACAAGGGGCTTGGAGTTGGGTCTATAGGATTCTTTAAATACAGAATCATGTCATCTGCAAAGAGGGATAGTTTTATTTCCTCTTTCCCTACTTGGATCCCCTTTATGCTTGTTTCTTGCCTTATTGCACTGCCTAGGCGTTCTAGTACTATGTTAAAAAGGAGTGGAGAGAATGGGCATCCTGAATGCTAACCCTTAGCACTTTTATGCAAAGCTTAGGCCTGTGGCATTTTAAGCACAATTCAACGTTCTTTTTTTTGCTGGTTAATTAGAGGTAAAAGTCTTATGGAATTTATTGCATGGCTGATTTTGACCTGGAATCCTCAGGTCTCAGCTTATCTTGAGTAGCTAGGATTACAGTACTTTTACAACCTGTATGCTCATACACATCGCTTCTGATCCAAACACTCATTGTTCAATTTAACTAACAAGATGTGAGGAAAGATGATTGACTGTAATTTAGTAGATGGGCTTCTAGTGAGTATATATTTCCACTTCCACTCTGAAGCCAGGGAAATGTTTCTGGTACATGTTTCAACTATCTCCCAAAGAGGAAATAATGTGTGAGTACGTTTGCTGGTATTTCAGATAGGAGATGGACTTTGGTGTTTGGAACCTGTTGGGCAGAGTGTATCAGCTGGGCTGTGATAACAGAGATGATGTTTCAGACAGGAATATTTTCATCCCAGACAGACTTAATCCAGATCCTTGGATTTCAGGCCTTGAGTAGATAGAATAACAAGTGTGAGCTGCCACCACCACCTGGTTCATTTTGGAAACCTTAATTGCTTCTCATTTGTTCCTTTCCTTTTTTGGAAGATTGATCTAAGCTGGCTGATTCTGCATCACAATGAAGTGATTGGCCTCAGGAATTGCAAATATTTGTTTCATCAGCACGGAATGAATGAAGTTGATCTAAACCCAATAGTATTTTCCTTCTGATAAATAGGGAACTTACTTATATCATTTTTCCTTGCCTTTGCCTTCCCAAAGCAAGCAACATGTTTCTTAAAAACTATACTTCATGAGAATATTATAATTAGAAGCTATCTTCTGCACACTTCAGAATAGTCCTTGCATTTATAAACTTATATTACAATATTAGGTAGAAGAATGGTGACTGTTAGTTTCATAACTATTTCATATGTTTTACTCTTTAAGGCTCATTAACTCAAGAAGGGATTAAATACATTTAGATAATAGTAGAACATAGCTGCTGCTGATTTGATGTGTGTGCAAATGATACACAGTTTTATTAGGATTACTCCAAAGTTTTCTTCAAATTTTCAGTAGTAGACTGCTATGCTAACTGGAAGGTGTTAGTAATGATGCTGAAATTCTATGAATCAGCTATGAAGCAGAATTTCAGGGGAGAGTATTTGCTAGGGACTTAATTTCTAAGACGCATATCAAGAATATTGAACTATAACACCAAATGATGGAGGACTCAGCGTCACAATTTGTTTGTTTTATGCAAGTCTTGGGACTTAAACCCAGGGCCTGGGAACTGTCCTTAAATGTTTTTTTTTTGCTTCAGGCTAGTGTTCTACCACTTGATCCACAGCTCCGCCTCCAGATTTTTGGTAATGAACTGTAAATCAGAATATCAAGAAATTTGTTTGGGCTGGATTCAAACCTGATTCTGTGTAGATAGGATTCCAAGTGTGAGCGCACAGAGTCTGGCTAGTATCATTCATCATTCAAGTCATGGGACTGCAATTCTGCACCTGGGTCTTGTCACTGAGCTTTTCAGCTCAAAACTACTGCCCTATCCCTTGAGCCATAGGGCCACTTCTGGGTTTCTGGTGGTTAATAGGAGATAAGAGTCACATGGACTTCAGTGCCCAGGCTGACTTTGAACTGCTATCCTTGGATCCCAGCCTCTTCTGTAGCTACATTTACAAGTGTGAGCCACCATACCCGGCTAAATTATTTTTAAGTTAATTTTTTTTTGTTAAGTAATTATATAGTTGGCCTACGGTTACATAAGTAATGAACACATTTCTTAAGAAAATTGTTATCCCCTCCCTCTTTTTTCTCTGTTTTCCTACCCTCAGCCCCCTCTCAACCCAGATTGTTCAGTTTATTTCCGTTTAGTGTCTTCCAAGTATCACTGTTCAATTGGTTCACCCTTTTTCCTTTTTTTTTTACCATTTTATTATACCCTCTCCATTCCCCAAATCACATAAACCTATGTACAAGACACAGGGTACCCGAATTCAACACAGTGACTACAGAGAATAAAACTAAAGGGAAAAAGAAGAAAAGAGGTAAAAAGCAAAGAAAATGAAAGAACATCATACAGTACCTTAGAAGCAACAACACTGAAAAAACAAAACATAAAACCTTGGGCTGAAAATGAAGCTTGCCTAGCATGTATGAAACCCTGGATTCCATTCCTCAGCACCACATAAACAAAAACTGGAAGTGCCACTGTCACTCAGCTGGTAGATTTCTAACGTTCAGCACAGAGTGTCTCCAAGTGACAAAAATCTGTCACATTTAAGTCAGGCTTCAAAACTTTGCTAGGAACCAGTTACGTGATTTGGAAGAAAGTCCAATTTTCAAAAAATCACTAGCCAGCCGCTGGAGGGTCATAATTGTCATTCTACTAGCCAGGGAGAAGGTGATTCAAAGCCTTTGCAAGCAAAAAAACGAAAACAAAAAAAACTGTAAGATTCTTCTCTCCACTTATCCACCCAAAAACTAAGTGGAGTTGTGGCTAAAACTGGTACAGCATTAGCCTTGAGGAAGAAGAACTAAGAGACCTTGCCCAGGTCCAAAGTTCAAGCTCCCCACACAAGAAAGAAAAAAAAAAGGAGTCCAGATACCTTAGTTTCAAAAGTATATCTGGATATCTTAGTAGATTTTTCTGATCTTTCCTCATTCATCTGATGGAACCACATAATCTTGATCCTGATCTGACTAAGAGCCTGCATTGTGCTTAATAAATTCATTCCACATATTCCAGTAGAATCTGGACAGCTAACAGCCACTTACCAATGCTTTATTCTACGTTTAGGCCAGTATGTCTTCATACCATCTACACAGTCAGCTATATCATCTTTCCAGAAGTATCATTGAGTGTAGAACACTCAGAACTAAAATAATTGCATAAAGATGTAATAAAACCCCTTGATTCATTAAGAAAATTTCTGTACCACTTAGAGCAAGTACATTAGTGGTATTTACCTCTAGCCTGTTTTTTAAAAAAATTTATTAACATTGAATTTTACATCATATTGCAAATGTCATGTTTAACCAACAAGTATTCAAGAAGGGAATCGCTATACAAGCACTGGCACATAGATTTTAGAATACAGTAAATATTAAACTGAGTCTTTGTATGTCATAGATACAGATTAATCTATAATAAAACACATGTCTATAGAGTGTATAGTCTATCCTAGATTTTTATGTCTATGTAGTTATGTTTGTATCTCCAAAATTATGTCCAGAACTTTGGGTATCAACTATTCAATCATCGCTCTACTACTGTTTGAAACTAATATCCATATATTAAGGATACCATGTACCTTTTGTTCCTTGGTCTTGACTTATCTCACTCAACAGGATTCACTCTAATTTCATCCACTACTCCAAAAATGCCATTATTATTTTTTTCTGTGCAGATCTTCTTTTTATGTATTTATTTTTATTGTAATTTATAGAAGGGTTACATTATATTCACCAGATAGAAGGTGCATTACTTCTCAAACTTTGATACCCCATGTAATGATATGGTCCCCATTTCCCTTCCCCTACCCCCACTCATGTTCATTTCCCCCCTTCCCTATCCAACTTCAAATAACCAATTAGGCACATATGAAATATATCAGATAACAAGGTGAACTATTGTAACAATATGATATAACCAAGGGATAGCAAAAGAGATAAGAGATCACATAGTTCATTAAGGACAACAATCACTCATTATATGAGTTTTGTTTCTTTATCTTGGAGGTCCTTACATTTAGTGTCATACTATTTGTCACGATGTCTCTAGATTTTGTTCTATTGTAAATCTCTGGTAGCAGAGCCCAAGGTTTCTACTGAATTTGACAAATGAGGGAGACTCTTGGGCCTATGTTCCTTTGAGTTTGGCTTACTTCACTTAATATGATTTTTTTCCTTTTCATCCACTTCCCCGAGAATGCCATTATTTTATCTTGTCGGTTGGCTATGTATCATTCCATTGTGTGTGTGTGTGTGTGTGTGTGTGTGTGTGTGTGTGTGTGTGCGTGTATCACATTTTTTGTAGAAGGGCATCTGGTTGTTTCCATCATCCAGCCTCATTTTCTACAGATATTTTTATAGTCTCTTTTTTATTTTCAGGGTAATGTATAGAGGGGTTACGATTACATTTACAGGTAGTGGACTGCATTACTTCTCACACATTTATTCCACTCCACATGTTTTTGTCCCCAGTTCCCTCTCCCCTCCACTTCCCAATCATCTTGTTTCCCCCCTTCCCTTTCCTATTTGACATAAACAAATAAATATATATACAATATGCCAGGGAAAAAATCAGATACAGTAACAATCTGACATTATCCATAGTGCAAAATAAGAGATGAGAAATAACATAGTAGATTAAGGACAAAAATCACACAAGATTAAGAGCAACGATGACACAAGATATAGCTCTTGTTCCCATATCCTAGAGATCCTTTCATTTAGTCTCATGCTTATATACCTAGGTTTTTGAGTTATTGTAATCCTCTGCTAGGAGAGTCCTAGATGTGAACTAATTATTACAAATGAGGGAAACCATTGAGCTTATGTTTCTTTGGGTCTGGCATGCTTCACTTAATATGAATTTTTCCAAGTCTTTCCATTTCCTTACAAATGGGGCGATGTCTTTCCTTCTAATGGCAGCATAGCATTCCATTGTGTATAAGTACCACATCTTCTTGATTCAGTCATCTACTGAGTGGCATCTGGGTTGGTTTCATAGCTTTGCTATGGTAAATAGTGCTGCAATGAGCATCATTGTGCTAGTGGCTTTAGTATGTCCTTTTTTCTGGACAATTGGGAATGGAAGCCATCATGATGGCTCACAACTTAATTTCAGCTACTTAGGAGGCTCAGGGCTTAGGATCACAGGTCAAAGCCAACCAGGGCCCTACAGTGTGTGAGATCAAACTCTGTGAACATACAATGACTGTAAGAGGAATCTCACTGCCTGGGAATGTAGCCTAATGGTAGAGTGCTCACCTAGAATGCATGAAGACCTAGGTTCTATTCACCGGTACCGCATACTCAAGAAAAAATCTAGAAGTGGCGCTGTGTCTCAAGAGGCAGAGCACTCACCTTGGCAAGCGAGTCCAATGAAAATGTCTAGGCCCTGAGTCCAAGCCCTAGGACTGGCAAAAAGAAAAAAAAGAGCAATCTTACTTAAGTAACAAGGAATGTACCCTATATTTATACAGACTGAAAAATTCATTAAGAAATTAGAAAATATGTATAAAGTGCATAATTTCTTTTGTGTGTTGGCAGTGGGTCTTCAACTGAGTGCTTCAGCTCTATCCCTGACCTTTTCTGCTCAAGGCTAGAACTGTACCAATGCAGCCCCAAATCAACTATCTTCAATTGAGATATAAGCGATGAATATTTCAGGGTGCTTCATGAAAAACATTTTTATAAATTGAAACTTTCAACAGAGTCTTATATTAGTATGAATGTTGAGATGGGAAGAGACAGAAAAAGTGAAATGTTTCCTGATCCCCATAGAGAAGAGACTCAGCAGAACCACTGTGGTCTGCAGGCTTCTTTGTGAGTATTGTTTGCTTGTTTGATTTTTGTCAATTGTGGGGCTTGAACTCTGGGCCTGGGCACTGTCCCTGAGCTCTTCAGCTCAAGGCTAGTGCTTTAATCTGTGAGCCACAGTGCCACTTCTGGTTTTTCTGGCAGTTAACTGGGTACTTTGGCTGGCTTTAAACTTTGATTCTCATATCTTAGCCTCCTGAGTAGCTAAGATTATAAGTGTGAGGTACCATCACCAGGCTGCTGCTCTGTTACTATGCAGGTTCTGGATCAAGAACTTCAAGTTCTTACTTCAATTTTTTCTTCTCTTGCCTGATACTCTGCCATTTGAACGAAGCCCCAGTTCCTGGTCTTTGTTGGTTAATGAGAGATATTATGATTTTCTAATATTCAGAGCAATGATTATAAAACCCAGCATTTTACTTACTTGAATAAATTAAGAGACAGGACCTAGTGAGATGGAAAACAAAATTTTTTTTCAAGTTGCTATCCTGTTCTAATGCATAAGTCTGGCTATTTTGCTTACACACAAATATGTATTTTACCAGTTTCTACTCTATTTTTGCTTAGCTTAAAACCACCACTGCCATTTCATAGATTTTGTTGTTGTTGTTTGCGGTGCTTGAACTCTGTGCCTGGGCTGTTCCTCAGATCTTCAGTTCAATGCCAGTGCTCTACTACTTTTGATTTGGCCAGTCCTGAGCTTGAACTCAGGGACTGAGCACTGTCCTTATATTTTCTCAAGGCTAGGGCTCTGCCACTTCAGCCTCAGCACAACTTCCAGCATTTTTCTATGTATGTGGTATTGAGGAATTGAACCCAGGTCTTCGTGCATGTAGGCAAGCACTCTACTACTAGGCCAAACTCTGTGTGAAGTCACAGAATGGAGGTGTGTGAAATCACAATGGAAGTGAGTGAAGTCACAGAATGGAGGTGTGTGAAGTCATAGAATGGAAGTGTGTGAAGTCATAGAATGGAGGTGTGTGATGTCAGAATGGAGGTGTGTGAAGTCACAGAATGGAGGTATGTGATGTCATAAATGTTGGTGTGTGAAGTCATAGAATGGAGGTGTATAGTCATAGAATGGAGGTGTGTGAAGTCATAGAATGCAGGTGTGTGAAGTCATAGAATGGAGGTGTGTGAAGTCAAATTGGAGGTGTGTGAAGTAAAAGAATGGAGGTGTGTCAACTCAGAAAGGAGGTGTGTGAAGTCATAGAGTGGAGGTGTGTGAAGTTATAGAATGCAGGTGTGTGAAATCATAGAATGGAGGTGTGTGAAGCCACAGAAATTAGGTGTTTGAAGTCAAAATGGAAGTGTGTGAAGTCAGAATGGAGGTGTGTGAAGTCATAGAATGGAGGTGTGTGAAGTCATAGAATGGAGGTGTGTGAACTCATAGAATGGAGGAGTGTGAAGTCAAAATGGAAGTGTGTGAAGTCAGAATGGAGGTGTGTGAAGTCACAGATGGAGGTGTGTGAAGTCATAGAATGGAGTTGTGTGAAGTCACAGAATGGGGGTGTGTGAAGTCACAGAATGGAGGTGTGTGAACTCAGAATGGAGGTGTGTGAATTCACAGAAGGGAGGTTTGTGAAGTCATAGAATGGATGTTTCTGAAGTAAGAATGAAGGTGTGTGAAGCCATAGAATGGAGGTGTGTGAAGTCAAAATGCAGGTGGGTGAAGTCAGAGAATGGAGGTGTGTGAAGTCACAGAATGGAGGTGTGTGAAGTCATAGAATGGAGGTGTGTCAAGTCAGAATGGAGATGTGTGAAGGCACAGAATGGAGGTGTGTGAAGTCATAGAATGTTGGTGTGTGAAGTCATACAATGGAGGTGTATGAAGTCATAGAATGGAGGTGTGTGAAGTCATAGAATGAAGGTGTGTGAAATCATAGAATGGAGGTTTGTGAAGTCACAGATTGAGGTGTGTGAAGTCAGAATGGAGGGGTGTGAAGTCAGAATGGAGGTGTGTAAAGTCATAGAATGTAGGTGTGTAAA
This sequence comes from Megascapheus bottae, assembly GCF_031878675.1. Taxonomy (NCBI): domain Eukaryota; kingdom Metazoa; phylum Chordata; class Mammalia; order Rodentia; family Geomyidae; genus Megascapheus; species Megascapheus bottae. The sequence goes on from NW_028327649.1 coordinate 515,594, forward strand.
GTCAAAAAATGGAGGTGTGTAAAGTCGTAGAATGGAGGTGTTTGAGTCACAGAATGGAGGTGTGTGAAGTTATAGAATGGAGGTGTGTGAAGTCATAGAATGGAGGTGTGTGAAGTCATATATTGGAGGTGTGTGAAGTTACAGAATGGAGGTGTGTGAAGTCACAGAATGGAGGTGTGTGAAGTCATAGAATGGAGATGTGTGAAGGCACAGAATGGAGGTGTGTGAAATCATAGAATGGAGGTGTGTGAAGTCAGAGAATCGAGGTGTGTGAAGTCACAGAATGTCGGTGTGTGAAGGCATAGAATGGAGGTGTGTGAAGTCAGATTGGAGGTGTGTGAAGTAACAGGATGGAGGTGTGTCAACTCAGAAAGGAGGTATGTGAAGTCATAGAATGAAGGTGTGTGAAGTCAAAGAATGGAGGTGTGGGAAATCATACAATGGAGGTGTGTGAAGAGACAGAACTGAGGTGTGTGAAGTCAGAATGGAGGTGTGTGTATTCAGAATAGAGGTGCGTGAAGTCAGAGACTGGAGGTGTGTGAAGTCACACTGCAGGTGTTTGAACTGAGAGAACGTAGGTGTGTGAAATCACAATGTAGGTGTGTGAAGTCATAGAATGGAGGTGTGTGAAGTCATAGAATGGATGTGTGTGAAGTCACAAAATGGAGGTGTGTGAAGTCATATAATGGAGATGTGTGAAGTCACAGAATGGAGGTGAGTGAACTCAGATTGGAGGTGTGTGAAGTCACAGAATGGAGGTGTGTGAAGTCATAGAATGGAGATGTGTGAAGTCATAGAATGGAGGTGTGTGAAGTGAAAGGATGGAGGTGTGTGAAGTCAGAGAATCGAGGTGTGTGAAGTCACAGAATTGAGGTGTGAGAAGTCACAGAATGGAGGTGTGTGATGTCACAATGGAGGTGTGTGAAGTCACAGAATGGAGGTATGTGATGTCATAAATGTTGGTGTGTGAAGTCATAGAATGGAGGTGTATAGTCATAGAATGGAGGTGTGTGAAGTCATAGAATGCAGGTGTGTGAAGTCATAGAATGGAGGTGTGTGAAGTCAGATTGGAGGTGTGTGAAGTAAAAGAATGGAGGTGTGTCAACTCAGAAAGGAGGTGTGTGAAGTCATAGAGTGGCGGTGTGTGAAGTTATAGAATGCAGGTGTGTGAAATCATAGAATCGAGGTGTGTGAAGCCACAGAAATTAGGTGTTTGAAGTCAAAATGGAAGTGTGTGAAGTCAGAATGGAGGTGTGTGAAGTCATAGAATGGAGGTGTGTGAAGTCATAGAATGGAGGTGTGTGAACTCATAGAATGGAGGAGTGTGAAGTCATAGAATGGAGGTGTGTGAAGTCATAGAATGGAGGTGTGTGAAGTCACAGAATGGGGGTGTGTGAAGTCACAGAATGGAGGTGTGTGAACTCAGAATGGAGGTGTGTGAATTCACAGAAGGGAGGTTTGTGAAGTCATAGAATGGATGTTTCTGAAGTAAGAATGAAGGTGTGTGAAGTCATAGAATGGAGGTGTGTGAAGTCAAAATGCAGGTGTGTGAAGTCAAACAATGGAGGGGTGTTAAGTCACAGAATGGAGGTGTGTGAAGTCACAGAATGGAAGTGTGTGAAGTCAAAATGGAGGTGGGTGAAGTCAGAGAATGGAGGTGTGTGAAGTCACAGAATGGAGGTGTGTGAACTCAGAATGGAGGTGTGTGAATTCACAGAAGGGAGGTTTGTGAAGTCATAGAATGGATGTTTCTGAAGTAAGAATGAAGGTGTGTGAAGTCATAGAATGGAGGTGTGTGAAGTCAAAATGCAGGTGTGTGAAGTCAAACAATGGAGGGGTGTTAAGTCACAGAATGGAGGTGTGTGAAGTCACAGAATGGAAGTGTGTGAAGTCAAAATGGAGGTGGGTGAAGTCAGAGAATGGAGGTGTGTGAAGTCACAGAATGGAGGTGTGTGAAGTCATAGAATGGAGGTGTGTCAAGTCAGAATGGAGATGTGTGAAGGCACAGAATGGAGGTGTGTGAAGTCATAGAATGTTGGTGTGTGAAGTCATACAATGGAGGTGTATGAAGTCATAGAATGGAGGTGTGTGAAGTCATAGAATGAAGGTGTGTGAAATCATAGAATGGAGGTTTGTGAAGTCACAGATTGAGGTGTGTGAAGTCAGAATGGAGGTGTGTGAAATCAGAATGGAGGTGTGTAAAGTCATAGAATGGAGGTGTGTAAAGTCATAGAATGTAGGTGTGTGAAGTCAAAAAATGGAGGTGTGTAAAGTCATAGAATGGAGGTGTTTGAGTCACAGAATGGAGGTGTGTGAAGTCACAGAATGGAGGTGTGTGAAGTCATAGAATGGAGGTGTGTGAAGTCACAAAATGGAGGTGTGTGAAGTCCTAGAATGGAGGTGTGTGAAGTGAAAGGATGGAGGTGTGTGAAGTCATAGAATGCAGGTGTATGAAGTCATAAAATGGAGATGTGTGAAATCACAGAATGGAGCTGTGTGAAATCATAGAATGGAGGTGTGTGAAGTCACAGAATCGAGGTGTGTGAAGTCACAGAATGGAGGTGCATGAAGTCAGAATGGTGTTTTGTGAAGTCACAGAATTGAATTGTGTGAAGTCATAGAATGGAGATGTGTGAAGTCATAGAATGGAGGTGTGTGACGTCACAGAATCGAGGTGTGTGAAGTCATATAATGGAAGAGTGTGAAGTCATATAATGGGGGTGTGTGAAGTCATAGAATGGAGGTGTGTGAAGTCATGGATTGGACGTGTGTGAAATCAAAGAATGGAGGTGTTGGAAGTGAAAATGGAGGTGTGTGAAGTCACAGAATGGAGGTGTGTAAAGTCACAGAATGGAAGTGTGTGAAGTCAAAATTGAGGTGTGTGAAGTCACAGAATGGAGGTGTGTAAAGTCACAGAATGGAGGTGTGTGAAGTCAAAATTGAGGTGTGTGAAGTCAAAGAAAGAGGTGTGTGAAGTCATAGAATGGAGGTCTGTGAAGTCATGGAATGGAGGATTGTGAGGTCAAATATTTGAAGTGTGTGAAGTTACAGAAAGGAGGTGTGTGAAGTCATAGAATGGAGGTGTGTGAAGTCATAGAATGGAGGTGTGTGAAGTCACAGAAGGCAGGTGTGTGAAGTCACAGAATAGAGTTGTGTGAAATCACAATGGAGGTGTGTGATTCATAGAATGGAGGTGTGTGAAGTGAAAGAATGGAGGAGTGTGAAGTCATAGAATGGAGGTGTGTGAAATCACAGAATGGATTTTTGTGTAGTCACAGAGTGGAGGAGTGTAAAGTCACAGATTGGAGGTGTGTGAAGTCAGATTGGAGGTGTGTGAAGTAACAGAATGGAGGTGTGTCAACTCAGAAAGGAGGTGTGTGAAGTCATAGAATGGAGGTGTGTGCAGGCATAGAATGGAGGTGTTTGAAGTCATAGAATGTTGGTTTTTGAAGTCACAGAATGGAGGTGTGTGAAGTCATAGAATGGAGGTGTGTGAAGTCAGATTGGAGGTGTGTGAAGTAACAGAATGGAGGTGTGTCAACTCAGAAAGGAGGTGTGTGAAGTCATAGAATGGAGGTGTGTGAAGTCATAGAATAGAGGTGTGTGAAGTCATAGAATGGAGGTGTGTGAAGTCACAGAATGGAGGAGTGTGAACTCATAGAATGGAAGAGTGTGAAGTCATGGAATGGAGGTGTGTGAAGTCACAGATGGAGGTGTGTGAAGTCACAGAAATGAGGTGTTTTAAGTCAAAATGGAAGTGTGGGAAGTCAGAATGGAGGTGTGTGAAGTCATAGAATGGAGGTGTTTGAAGTCATAGAATGGAGGTGTGTGAAGTCACAGAATGGAGGAGTGTGAACGCATAGAATGGAAGAGTGTGAAGTCATGGAATGGAGGTGTGTGAAGTCACAGATGGAGGTGTGTGAAGTCATAGAATGGAGGTGTGTGAAGTCACAGAATGGAGGTGTGTGAAGTCACAGAATGGAGGTGTGTGAACTCAGAATGGAGGTGTGTGAATTCACAGAAGGGAGGTTTGTGAAGTCATAGAATGGATGTTTCTGAAGTAAGAATGAAGTTGTGTGAAGCCATAGAATGGAAGTGTGTGAAGTCAAAATGCAGGTGTGTGAAGTCAAACAATGGAGGTGTGTGAAGTCACAGAATGGAAGTGTGTGAAGTAAAAATGGAGGTGTGTGAAGTCAGAGAATGGAGGTGTGTGAAGTCAAATCATGGACGTGTCTGAAGTCAAAATTGTGGTGTGTGAAGTCACAGAATGCAGGTGTGTGAAGTCACAGAATGGAGGTGTGTGAAGTCAAAATGGAGGTGTGTGAAGTCAAAGAATGGATGTGTTTGAAGTCATAGAATGGAGGTGTATGAAGTCATGGAATGGAGGTTTGTGAAGTCAGAGAATGGAGGTGTGTGAAGTCAGAATGCAGGTGTGTGAAGTCATAGAATGGAGGTGTGTGAAGTCAGAGAATGGAGGTGTGTGAAGTCAGAATGCAGGTGTGTGAAGTCATAGAATGGAGGTGTGTGAAGTCATAGAATGGAGGTGTGTGAAGTCATAGATTGGAAGTGTGTGAAGTCATAGAATGGAGGTGTGTGAAGTCATAGATTGAAGGTGTGTGGAAGTCATAGTATGGAGGTGTGTGAAGTCACAGGAAGGAGGTGTGTCAAGTCACAGATGGAGTTGTGTGAAGTCACAATGGAGGTGTATGAAGTCATAAAATGGAGAGGTGTGGAGTCAAAGAATGGAGCTGTGTGAAATCATAGAATGGAGATGTGTGAAGTCATAGAATGGAGGTGTGTGACGTCACAGAATCGAGGTGTGTGAAGTCATATAATGGAAGTGTGTGAAGTCATGGAATGGAGGTGTGTGAACTCATAGAATGGAGGTGTGTGAAGTCATGGATTGGACGTGTGTTAAATCAAAGAATGGAGGTGTTGGAAGTGAAAAAATGGAGGTGTGTGAAGTCACAGAATGGAGGTGTGTGAAGTCACAGAATGGAAGTGTGTGAAGTCTAAATTGAGGTGTGTGAAGTCACAGAATGGAGGTGTGTGAAGTCACAGAATGGAGGTGTGTGAAGTCAAAATGGAGGTGTGTGAAGTCAAAGAAAGAGGTGTGTGAAGTCATAGAATGGAGATCTGTGAAGTCATGGAATGGAGGTTTGTGAGGTCAAATATTTGAAGTGTGTGAAGTTACAGAATGGAGGTGTGTGAAGTCATAGAATGGAGGTGTGTGAAGTCATAGAATGGAGGTGTGTGAAGTCACAGAAGGCAGGTGTGTGAAGTCACAGAATAGTGTTGTGTGAAATCACAATGGAGGTGTGTGAATTCATAGAATGGAGGTGTGTGAAGTGAAAGAATGGAGGTGTGTGAAGTCATAGAATGGAGGTGTGTGAAATCACAGAATGGATTTGTGTGTAATCACAGAGTGGAGGAGTGTAAAGTCACAGATTGGAGGTGTGTGAAGTCAGATTGGAGGTGTGTGAAGTAACAGAATGGAGGTGTGTCAACTCAGAAAGGAGGTGTGTGAAGTCATAGAATGGAGGTGTGTGAAGTCATAGAATGGAGGTGTTTGAAGTCATAAAATGTTGGTTTTTGAAGTCACAGAATGGAGGTGTGTGAAGTCATAGAATGGAGGTGTGTGAAGTCTGATTGGAGGTGTGTGAATTAAGAGAATGGAGGTGTGTCAACTCAGAAAGGAGGTGTGTGAAGTCATAGAATGGAGGTGTGTGAAGTCATAGAATAGAGGTGTGTGAAATCATAGAATGGATGTGTGTGAAGTCACAGAAATGAGGTGTTTGAAGTCAAAATGGAAGTGTGTGAAGTCAGAATGGAGGTGTATGAATTCATAGAATGGAGGTCTGTGAAATCACAGAATGCATTTGTGTGTAGTCAAAGAGTGGAGGAGTGTAAAGTCACAGATTGGAGGTGTGTGAAGTCAGATTGGAGGTGTGTAAAGTAACAGAATGGAGGTGTGTCAACTCAGAAAGGAGGTGTGTGAAGTCATAGAATGGAGTTGTGTGCAGTCATAGAATGGAGGTGTTTGAAGTCATAGAATGTTGGTTTTTCAAGTCACAGAATGGAGGTGTGTGAAGTCATAGAATGGAGGTGTGTGAAGTCAGATTGGAGGTGTGTGAAGTAACAGAATGGAGGTGTGTCAACTCAGAAAGTAGGTGTGTGAAGTCATAGAATGGAGGTGTGTGAAGTCATAGAATAGAGGTGTGTGAAATCATAGAATGGATGTGTGTGAAGTCACAGAAATGAGGTGTTTGAAGTCAAAATGGAAGTGTGTGAAGTCAGAATGGAAGTGTGTGAAGTCATAGAATGGAGGTGTGTGAAGTCATAGAATGGAGGTGTGTGAAGTCACAGAATGGAGGTGTGTGAACTCATAGAATGGAAGAGTGTGAAGTCATGGAATGGAGGTGTGTGAAGTCACAGATGGAGGTGTGTGAAGTCATAGATTGGAAGTGTGTGAAGTCATAGAATGGAGGTGTGTGAAGTCATAGATTGAAGGTGTGTGGAAGGCATAGTATGCAGGTGTGTGAAGTCACAGAAAGGAGGTGTGTGAAGTCACAGAATGGAGGTGTGTGAAGTCAAAATGGAGGTGTGTGAAGTGAAAGAATGTAGGTGAGTGAAGTCATAGAATGGAGGTGTGTGAAGTCACAGAATGGAGGTGTGTGAAGTCATAGAATGGAGGTGTGTGAAGTCACAGAATGGAGGTGTGTGAAGTCATAGAATGGAGGTGTGTGAAGTCAAAAAATGGAGGTGTGTGAAGTCCTAGAATGGAGGTGAGTGAAGTGAAAGGATGGAGGTGTGTGAAGTCATAGAATGCAGGTGTGTGAAGTCATAAAATGGAGATGTGTGGAGTCACAGAATGGAGCTGTGTGAAATCATAGAATGGAGGTGTGTGAAGTCACAGAATCGAGGTGTGTGAAGTCACAGAATGGAGGTGCGTGAAGTCAGAATGGTGTTTTGTGAAGTCACAGAATTGAGGTGTGTGAAGTCTTGAATGGAGATATGTGAAGTCATAGAATGGAGGTGTGTGACGTCACAGAATCGAGGTGTGTGAAGTCATATAATGGAAGTGTGTGAAGTCATAGAATGGAGGTGTGTGAACTCATAGAATGGAGGTGTGTGAAGTCATGGATTGGACGTGTGTGAAATCAAAGAATGGAGGTGTTGGAAGTGAAAAAATGGAGGTGTGTGAAGTCACAGAATGGAGGTGTGTGAAGTCACAGAATGGAAGTGTGTGAAGTCAAAATTGAGGTGTGTGAAGTCACAGAATGGAGGTGTGTGAAGTCACAGAATGGAGGTGTGTGAAGTCAAAATTGAGGTGTGTGAAGTCAAAGAAAGAGGTGTGTGAAGTCATAGAATGGAGGTCTGAGAAGTCATGGAATGGAGGTTTGTGAGGTCAAATATTTGAAGTGTGTGAAGTTACAGAAAGGAGGTGTGTGAAGTCATAGAATGGAGGTTTGTGAAGTCACAGAAGGCAGGTGTGTGAAGTCACAGAATAGAGTTGTGTGAAATCACAATGGAGGTGTGTGAATTCATAGAATGGAGATGTGTGAAGTCAGAATGGAGGTTTGTGAATTCATAGAATGGAGGTCTGTGAAATCACAGAATGCATTTGTGTGTAGTCAAAGAGTGGAGGAGGGTAAAGTCACAGATTGGAGGTGTGTGAAGTCAGATTGGAGGTGTGTGAAGTAACAGAATGGAGATGTGTCAACTCAGAAAGGAGGTGTGTGAAGTCATAGAATGGAGGTGTGTGCAGTCATAGAATGGAGGTGTTTGAAGTCATAGAATGTTGGTTTTTCAAGTCACAGAATGGAGGTGTGTGAAGTCATAGAATGGAGGTGTGTGAAGTCAGATTGGAGGTGTGTGAAGTAACAGAATGGAGGTGTGTCAACTCAGAAAGGAGGTGTGTGAAGTCATAGAATGGAGGTGTGTGAAGTCATAGAATAGAGGTGTGTGAAATCATAGAATGGATGTGTGTGAAGTCACAGAACTGAGGTGTTTGAAGTCAAAATGGAAGTGTGTGAAGTCAGAATGGAGGCGTGTGAAGTCATAGAATGGAGGTGTGTGAAGTCATAGAATGGAGGTGTGTGAAGTCACAGAATGGAGGTGTGTGAACTCATAGAATGGAAGAGTGTGAAGTCATGGAATGGAGGTGTGTGAAGTCACAGATGGAGGTGTGTGAAGTCATAGAATGGAGGTGTGTGAAGTCACAGAATGGAGGTGTGTGAAGTCACAGAATGGAGGTGTGTGAACTCAGAATGGAGGTGTGTGAATTCACAGAAGGGAGGTTTGTGAAGTCATAGAATGGAGGTTTCTGAAGTAAGAATGAAGTTGTGTGAAGCCATAGAATGGAGGTGTGTGAAGTCAAAATGCAGGTGTGTGAAGTCAAACAATGGAGGTGTGTGAAGTCACAGAATGGAGGTGTGTGAAGTCACAGAATGGAAGTGTGTGAAGTAAAAATGGAGGTGTGTGAAGTCAGAGAATGGAGGTGTGTGAAGTCAAATCATGGACGTGTCTGAAGTCAAAATTGTGGTGTGTGAAGTCACAAATGCAGGTGTGTGAAGTCACAGAATGGAGGTGTGTGAAGTCAAAATAGAGGTGTGTGAAGTCAAAGAATGGATGTGTTTGAAGTCATAGAATGGAGGTGTATGAAGTCATGGAATGGAGGTGTGTGAAGTCAGATTGGAGGTGTGTGAAGTAACAGAATGGAGGTGTGTCAACTCAGAAAGGAGGTGTGTGAAGTCATAGAATGGAGGTGTGTGAAGTCATAGAATAGAGGTGTGTGAAATCATAGAATGGATGTGTGTGAAGTCACAGAAATGAGGTGTTTAAAGTCAAAATGGAAGTGTGTGTAGTCAGAATGGAAGTGTGTGAAGTCATAGAATGGAGGTGTGTGAAGTCATAGAATGGAGGTGTGTGAAGTCACAGAATGGAGGTGTGTGAACTCAGAGAATGGAAGAGTGTGAAGTCATGGAATGGAGGTGTGTGAAGTCACAGATGGAGGTGTGTGAAGTCATAGATTGGAAGTGTGTGAAGTCATAGAATGGAGGTGTGTGAAGTCATAGATTGAAGGTGTGTGGAAGGCATAGTATGCAGGTGTGTGAAGTCACAGAAAGGAGGTGTGTGAAGTCACAGAATGGAGGTGTGTGAAGTCAAAATGGAGGTGTGTGAAGTGAAAGAATGTAGGTGAGTGAAGTCATAGAATGGAGGTGTGTGAAGTCACAGAATGGAGGTGTGTGAAGTCATAGAATGGAGGTGTGTGAAGTCACAGAATGGAGGTGTGTGAAGTCAGAGAATGGAGGTGTGTGAAGTCACAAAATGGAGGTGTGTGAAGTCCTAGAATGGAGGTGAGTGAAGTGAAAGGATGGAGGTGTGTGAAGTCATAGAATGCAGGTGTGTGAAGTCATAAAATGGAGATGTGTGGAGTCACAGAATGGAGCTGTGTGAAATCATAGAATGGAGGTGTGTGAAGTCACAGAATCGAGGTGTGTGAAGTCACAGAATGGAGGTGCGTGAAGTCAGAATGGTGTTTTGTCAAGTCACAGAATTGAGGTGTGTGAAGTCTTGAATGGAGATATGTGAAGTCATAGAATGGAGGTGTGTGACGTCACAGAATCGAGGTGTGTGAAGTCATATAATGGAAGTGTGTGAAGTCATAGAATGTAGGTGTGTGAACTCATAGAATGGAGGTGTGTGAAGTCATGGATTGGACGTGTGTGAAATCAAAGAATGGAGGTGTTGGACAGTGAAAAAATGGAGGTGTGTGAAGTCACAGAATGGAGGTGTGTGAAGTCACAGAATGGAAGTGTGTGAAGTCAAAATTGAGGTGTGTGAAGTCACAGAATGGAGGTGTGTGAAGTCACAGAATGGAGGTGTGTGAAGTCAAAATTGAGGTGTGTGAAGTCAAAGAAAAAGGTGTGTGAAGTCATAGAATGGAGGTCTGAGAAGTCATGGAATGGAGGTTTGTGAGGTCAAATATTTGAAGTGTGTGAAGTTACAGAAAGGAGGTGTGTGAAGTCATAGAATGGAGGTTTGTGAAGTCACAGAAGGCAGGTGTGTGAAGTCACAGAATAGAGTTGTGTGAAATCACAATGGAGGTGTGTGAATTCATAGAATGGAGGTGTGTGAAGTCAGAATGGAGGTTTGTGAAGTCATAGAATGGAGGTCTGTGAAATCACAGAATGCATTTGTGTGTAGTGAAAGAGTGGAGGAGTGTAAAGTCACAGATTGGAGGTGTGTGAAGTCAGATTGGAGGTGTGTGAAGTAACAGAATGGAGGTGTGTCAACTCAGAAAGGAGGTGTGTGAAGTCATAGAATGGAGGTGTGTGCAGTCATAGAATGGAGGTGTTTGAAGTCATAGAATGTTGGTTTTTCAAGTCACAGAATGGAGGTGTGTGAAGTCATAGAATGGAGGTGTGTGAAGTCAGATTGGAGGTGTGTGAAGTAACAGAATGGAGGTGTGTCAACTCAGAAAGGAGGTGTGTGAAGTCATAGAATGGAGGTGTGTGAAGTCATAGAATAGAGGTGTGTGAAATCATAGAATGGATGTGTGTGAAGTCACAGAACTCAGGTGTTTGAAGTCAAAATGGAAGTGTGTGAAGTCAGAATGGAGGCGTGTGAAGTCATAGAATGGAGGTGTGTGAAGTCATAGAATGGAGGTGTGTGAAGTCACAGAATGGAGGTGTGTGAACTCATAGAATGGAAGAGTGTGAAGTCATGGAATGGAGGTGTGTGAAGTCACAGATGGAGGTGTGTGAAGTCATAGAATGGAGGTGTGTGAAGTCACAGAATGGAGGTGTGTGAAGTCACAGAATGGAGGTGTGTGAACTCAGAATGGAGGTGTGTGAATTCACAGAAGGGAGGTTTGTGAAGTCATAGAATGGATGTTTCTGAAGTAAGAATGAAGTTGTGTGAAGCCATAGAATGGAGGTGTGTGAAGTCAAAATGCAGGTGTGTGAAGTCAAACAATGGAGGTGTGTGAAGTCACAGAATGGAGGTGTGTGAAGTCACAGAATGGAGATGTGTCAACTCAGAAAGGAGGTGTGTGAAGTCATAGAATGGAGGTGTGTGCAGTCATAGAATGGAGGTGTTTGAAGTCATAGAATGTTGGTTTTTCAAGTCACAGAATGGAGGTGTGTGAAGTCATAGAATGGAGGTGTGTGAAGTCAGATTGGAGGTGTGTGAAGTAACAGAATGGAGGTGTGTCAACTCAGAAAAGAGGTGTGTGAAGTCATAGAATGGAGGTGTGTGAAGTCATAGAATAGAGGTGTGTGAAATCATAGAATGGATGTGTGTGAAGTCACAGAACTGAGGTGTTTGAAGTCAAAATGGAAGTGTGTGAAGTCAGAATGGAGGCGTGTGAAGTCATAGAATGGAGGTGTGTGAAGTCATAGAATGGAGGTGTGTGAAGTCACAGAATGGAGGTGTGTGAACTCATAGAATGGAAGAGTGTGAAGTCATGGAATGGAGGTGTGTGAAGTCACAGATGGAGGTGTGTGAAGTCATAGAATGGAGGTGTGTGAAGTCACAGAATGGAGGTGTGTGAAGTCACAGAATGGAGGTGTGTGAACTCAGAATGGAGGTGTGTGAATTCACAGAAGGGAGGTTTGTGAAGTCATAGAATGGAGGTTTCTGAAGTAAGAATGAAGTTGTGTGAAGCCATAGAATGGAGGTGTGTGAAGTCAAAATGCAGGTGTGTGAAGTCAAACAATGGAGGTGTGTGAAGTCACAGAATGGAGGTGTGTGAAGTCACAGAATGGAAGTGTGTGAAGTAAAAATGGAGGTGTGTGAAGTCAGAGAATGGAGGTGTGTGAAGTCAAATCATGGACGTGTCTGAAGTCAAAATTGTGGTGTGTGAAGTCACAAATGCAGGTGTGTGAAGTCACAGAATGGAGGTGTGTGAAGTCAAAATAGAGGTGTGTGAAGTCAAAGAATGGATGTGTTTGAAGTCATAA